>NC_079897.1:26168812-26468812 GCF_024868665.1 Triplophysa rosa | reverse complement strand
ATATAAGGCAACTTAATTATCAGAAAAGATTAAAAGAATCAATAATTACAACTTACACCCCAAGTTGGTAACCATGACAAATAATTTAACATTTAAACATACTGTCAGTGTAATGTCAAACACTAGTGTTGGTGTAAAGGAGCCAAACTGCTCCTTTGCATACAACTAAAACGAGCTGCTGTCAATCTAGATTTTAACATTTTACTTTACATTTTACATTTCAGTCTGTGTTTGATTCTTTTTAACATTGTACTAATTAAATAATAATTTATTATAACCACTGCATGATGTTTCATTATTTTGTTAAAGATAAAAGCAAAACGTTCTAAAAATCTAATGACCACATAATTATTATAACATTTTTGGATAAAATCATTTTTAGTGTGTTTTTGAGCTCACATAAATTGTTGGTTGAACAATTTCAACAACACAACACCAAATTTAAAAGAGATACTGAGAGGGGTCTTTTGCACAATACTATCAGATGTTACACATTTTCAGCATGAAAATCTAATTGTACTTTTGTAGATTTTTGTGATAATAACGAATAATAAGGTGACGCAGTATTTACACACGCACACACACACACGCACACGCACACACACACACACACACGCACACACACACGCACGCACACACACACACACACACACACGCACACACACACACACGCACATAGGGTGTTCCTCAGCACAAAGGTTGTGATCTAAATTCCATGTTTAAATATACCCAATTGTACCTTGAATGCATCGTGTGTCAAATTGAATAACACTTTCTGCCAAATCTTTTTTAATTGGCATGAGGATGTGTGGCAACTCCAATGTTAAGATTAATACTGTCAGAACATAATATAATACACTGCAGCACAATACAATATAATAGAATTCATTCTTTACTTTTGCCTCATATTCATGTGACAAATTTTCACAGACGTTTTGGATGTATTGCAATTTTGCCTTTATTGTGTCAGTACGTATGGAGGGTACCCTATCTGACCGTACCAGAAGTGATGGCGGTGCTACTCTCACCCGGTGGCACAGGATTCATATAGCTGTTGACCACTGACTGGACTCCTACTGCATTATGAAATAAATGTGAATATGGAAATAATTAAACAAAAGATATAAAGGTTTTGTCATGTTTCTTTCCCATGTTTATCATGTTCAACAAGTGTGAAATGGTTGGTCCTTATCATGGAGTTTGTTGGGGTGCACTTATCACAAGAACAACACATTGTCTACCACATGCTGTGGCTCTCGTGTGAAAATGTGTTTTCTCTATTTATCACATCCGGAAAGTTCTTATAATACCTATAAAACAATAAGCCATTTTACCTGTGCAATTGCAGACGTGGATTCTACAGAGGCAATGGCTCCATCTTTTGGGCAGTTTGTGCAATTGCATTCGAAATACTAATGTGCTTCTGAAAATGCTGGTATAATGTCCATGAAGAACTAAACAAACAAAAATAAAATAAAACAAATATTTAATTAAATTATTTTTAACTAATAGTTATTGACATTATTTAATTATAATTATATGTGCAATGACATTAACAGATGTAGATCATTTTGTCCTTGAAAAGATGGACTATGTTGCTCTCTGTAAGACAAACATTTATGGCAGATGTGTGACTGGACATCCTTTACGCATTTATTCTTTGAGTGCAACAAGGTTAATTTCTTATTAGACTTACATTTACATTTAACATTTATTCGTTTAGCAAACGCTTTTATCCAACGCGACTTACAAATGAGTATGATAATGACTCAACAACAAATGAAATCCTGCAGTTTTTATGAGATGATAATTTGTTTGAGAATTCCACACAATGGTTTGACCAAAAGAGCAGTTGCTAAGGTGTGTCTGTTATAAACAATAACTGTTATACATCCTGTTGTTGCAACAGTCTCACGGGAATTCACGAAGTGTAATCTATTAATTCATATTTACTGACACCTAATGTCTCCCTTTTTTCGAGTCAGTAAGCACGACTTTTTTCGTGTCCCCCAGCACGACTTTCAATCTAATTCATTTTAATACGCGGTAACTTTCATATGTATAAATATATATCAACGCAATCTGATGGGAATTCATACCTACAAGGGGGCTCATTCCTGTGAATTCCTATTTCCTACGATCTCATTGGTATTAGGGATGGGCATTTCTGATCATATTTCATTGCGAGTACTGGACAGGTTTGAAAAACGAGTACTCGATTAATTGGGGGCGGGGCATTAGAGGGGGCGGGGCATGTCCCCCATTCCATGGTGACAATGAAAATATTTTAATTACAACACTGATACGAAAATTTATGTTAATAAAACTATAAGATTGAGTAAATAATTAAATCGACACAGTGAATTTTTAATAATCTAACAATCAATGTTTTTGAAAACAAAGTAAACATTTAAAAGAAATATCAGCGTGAGATTAAACGTCATCTCTGCCCTGTCACATTTCTGTCTGTCAGTGTCTGACGGTAAAGTCTCTTATGCTCGTCTGACAAGTCTGTCTGATAGTAGTGGTCTCACCTGACATTTTGTCTCCAAATATACTGGTGCGGAGCGGGGTGAGCGTTTTTAATCCATTCAATTTCTTATGAACTTCAGCGCACGTTCACGTGGCGCTCGCGGAGAAGAGGAATACTCGCTTTGCTCCGCGAGCGCAACGCGAGCTCAGCTTCCATGGGAATGGATTGAAAACGCTCGCCCTGCCCGCGAGCGGCACGAATACAACAAACAGAAAATCTGTGCCCACTGGATGCAGCGCAAAGAGACGCAACAAACGTCCAGTTTCTTTTTGCTTTCGCCATGTTGCATCGCGCCGCTCGCGTGCGGTGTAACGTTAGACAGAGTGTAAGATGATAACGGATCAAACTTGTAGTAGATTTGTATGTTTTGTATGCTGCTTGGCGGTACATTTTGCACTAGAGTGTATTTTCGTCAGGTTTGTCAAAGTGAAACCAAGCATCGCTGTGCGCTTTCAATATGGCCTTCTGTGCTCCAGACTTGACTCTGGACCGCAAACTCTCGCAACGCAACAATCACATATCTGGGCACAACCCGAAATGCCAGCATAACCAATCAGAAAGAAAGAAAATAATTAAAAACTGTATTTAAACCCCCAATCGATCATCGTTTTCACTATCGATCGTCGCTGTCGCGTTCGAGTAATCGAGTACTCGTGCCCACCCCTAATTGGTATGTTTCGTTATGATTTGACTGGGCCATACCACATTTTTTATTCGATACCGATACTTTTTCTTGAAATGTTACCGATACCGATACTGATGTTTTTTTTTAAATAAAAATCTAATTACAATTAAAAAACAAATTACACACTCATGGCTACTAATAACAAATTTATTAAAAAAGCAATTTAAACAAATAAATAAAATGTTTAAACAACCTTCTTGATTAAATAACATAATCTCAATAAAATGAACAAAAATACCAAAAACAAAAAATGTGCATATTTTCACTGTCTTATTTTTAAACAGACCATTTTTCTTAGGCTTTAACATTCTTTTTGTACTATTACATACAGTATTTAAAAAATATATATTGATTAACTAACAAAAATCTTAATACAATTAACAAAATTACAAACAACATAAACTGTGCATACTTTCACTTGTGTTTCACTTCAATTGCTGATTAAGAATTCCTAATCTTTAAATTGTAGATTGGAGTTTAAGAAAAGCAACATGTCAACATCTCTGTTTGATGTGGGAGTGTGCAATGCATGCGTGTTGTGTATGTGTACGTGCCTGAATATCACGTGACCACGTCGCTCACGCTGCGCAGCCGGAGACCGATCCGTGTGTGACGTCAAACTGCCCGGAGAGCTACTTTCATAACATAGCGTCACTGATTGGCATGCGCGGAGCTAACAACATTTAGTTATGCTGAAACTATTAATGTAATTAACAAGATAATCCATACTTTTCAGAAAATATCGATACCTAAATAGCAGCTTTTGAGTATCGATACTGCAGCATCGATGTGCACATCCCTACCATTTATCATTGTTTTGCCACCTCTTTAGCAAAATTATGCTTTTCGGCTGTGATTTTAGGGTTTGGGGTGAGGTAAGGTGCTGGTTAGCCACCTCCTAAAATATGTACGACTTATTTTGATATCAGGTTACAAATATATATAAATGTAAATACACACGAAGTCGTGCGAAGTGACACGAAAAGAAAGTCGTGCTGAGTGACATTAAAAAAAGGTTGTACTCATTGACACGAAAAATTGTAATATTCGTGTTCAAGAACACAAATTAATAGATTCCAAATTTCGTATATATGCCACAAACTGCCATGAGACTGGGTTGGTTATTGTAGAACTTCCACTATAGGTTTTTTGTCATCCGCTTCATGTGATCTTAAAGCACCGGGAAAACCAAAAAAAGTGACACATATTCAAGGGTACATGCACTCGGGGTACATTTTACCAAATAAAACCAAATCATTCTCCCACCCTCTTAGTGGCTCACCAGACCAAACCTCCACACCTGCCTCAATTTGTCTTTTTCTTTATTCCTTATCTGGGTCACCCTACTCTAACATCATTACCATGCATATGATTTTCAGCTTATGCTTCTTTTTTTCAGAGTAAAACCCCCAACATATAAGCAAGCAAAATAACAGGAAAAAGTAATCATGTAATCATTAAAACAAATATAATCAAAGTAAATCATTTCAAAATCACTCTTTCCACAATCAATTTGAATGATTAGTAATTAGTTGCCAATAATCAGTTATCTACTCCAGACATATACTGATGCTTCAGTATAACAGTCATACTTCTGTGTTCAATCAGATCATTAATACTCTGGAAATGATCAGGAATAGAAAAACAACAGGAAGTGTTCAAAACCCCTCCTTTGCAGTCAACAAATCTAATGTAAATTTATTTTGAATTGCAGCAGTTCTGATAGCTTGTAGCTCTTATTCAGTAAAACTGAGATTTCTGAAATCATTAAAGAAAGTAGGCTAACCAATTTAGAACTTTGGCCACTTTCTTTGTCCAAGGCCCGCCCAAAAGGCCATATGACTGACAGGTAAGCAACCAATCACGTTTCGTTTTGTGAAATGTCCCTGCAGTAACAGACCGGTGTACCTTCACGAACGTGTCAAAGTTAACAGCAACAACAATGATTATAATTTTAGGCTGTGAACTCAACTCAACTTTATTTATATAACACTTTTTAACAGTTTTCATTGTTACAAAGCAGCTGTATATGAAACGTAATGACTGTAAGCAAAACATTAAAGTTATACAAGTAAAAACTAAAAAAAGTGAACACACGCAGAATACAGACACGCACACACAGTTTCATACACACCCACATGCATAACAAAATGCACACGCACTGACACACGAACTCGCGCATGCGTGCACACACACGCACACACACACACCGACACACCGTGGTTATCACAGAGAAGCACAGTTTTTTACGATAGCTTATGCACGATTTTAGAAACAATTTTTTCAAAACACTACACACAGTTTATACAGCTACACACACATTTAGCAGAACATCTCAGATCTTTTGCAAAATGAATAACTTCCTTCGAAACTTTACAGTAATTTTACAGAACCCAGTTTTGGTACCGTGTGGCACACACATGGTTCATACAGTCGGATTCTGTTTGAACCACTTACACACTGCTGTGCTTAATCTTAAACACTTGTAAAACTTCTATTGATATAATCCGGGTTTCATTTTTTTGCGATATTGTTACAGGAAAGTACACAAATATATTGACCAAACAGTAAACTCAAGACCAGTATACTGCATACTGATGAAAATATTTATTTCTCTCCACATTGGAAAACCATTCACTTCATCCACAGGTGATGTCCTCCCTTGCAAGACAGCGAGGAAAGAATCTTCTTGAATGCCGAATCTATCCTTGCACAGACCCTGCAAAAATTAGGTCACAGGCCTCTTCCATGGCTTGAATGAGAGGTATCCTGACCATAGGGCTGGAGATCGTAAATCTTCCACCGCCATGCCATTATGTGTTTTCAAATCCCTACTGTCACTACAACTTGTAAATCACCGGTATCACGTAGAAGGCCACGCAATGCTAATAATCTGCGCACTCTTTCAACGTTCACAACTACCTCAATTACATTTCCCATTGGTTTATGGAACTGCCAATTTGCTGTAAACAAAGCAGATTTCATCACAGCTATTGCTAAACACTCTGGTCTTGCTCTCTTAGCACTTACTGAAACCTGGATCAAGCCAGAGGACACTGCCACACTGGCTGCCCTCTCTAATAACTACACTTTCTCTCACAGCCCACACCTATCAGGGAGGGGTGGAGGAACAGGTCTACTTATCCCCAACGACTGGAAATTCAAACAGCTGGCACCCTCGTGTGACAACACCTCCTTCGAGTCACATGCAGTTACTATCATCCACCCTGGAAAAACTCATGTTGTGGTCATCTATCGTCCCCCAGGTCAGCTTGGACATTTCTTGGAGGAGTTGGATATGCTTCTGTCATCCTTCCCCGAGGATGGTACTCCTCTGGTGGTACTTGGAGACTTCAACATCCACCTTGAAAAACCGCAGGCTGCCAACTTCAACAACCTGACTGCATCGTTTGACCTCAAGCGAGTTCCCGCTTCAGCAACCCATAAGTCTGGTAATCAACTTGATCTGATCTACACACGACACTGCTCCACTCATCAATCCCAGGTCACCCCGCTTCACACGTCGGATCATTTCCTCATCACTCTTGATCTCGACCTAACTTCTCCAGACACTACACATGCTTCCCCACTGGTCACATTCCGGCGCAACCTGTGATCACTTTCCCCCCTCTGAACTAAAATTAAAGACTCGCCTGACTCTCATACTCTCTTTAAAACCTTCTCTGCTCTTCTTTGCCTGCCTGCCCCCTCACCTCCATCCGACTTAACAGCTGATGATTTTGCATCTTTCTTCATGAAAGAAAACCACCAACATCAGCAGTCAGTTCCCCGTGCGGCCGCCTCTTGTTCACACCCGCACACCCGACACCTGCTCGTTCCCCTCCTTCTCTCTCCTATCGGAAGATGATGTCTCCAAGGTCATGTCTTCTAACCACCCAACTACCTGCCCGCTAGATCCCATCCCCACTCATCTCCTCCAGGCCATCTCTCCATCAGTTGTTCCTGCTCTGACCCACATTATCAACTCGTCTCTCACCACTGGTACATTTCCCACAGTCTTCAAAGAGGCCTGTATTACCCCGCTACTGAAGAAACCCACTCTTAATCCTGCACTGTTAGAGAACTACAGACCGGTATCACTCCTCCCCTTCATTGCTAAAACTCTTGAATGGGTGGTATGTAACCAGCTCTCATCCTTTCTCACCCAGAACAACCTCCTGGACAGCAACCTGTCTGGTTTCAAGAGCGGTCATTCCACTGAGACTGCGCTGCTCTCAGTCTTTGGAGCCGCCTCTAACTCATCTGTACTTATCCTACTGGATCTGTCTGCTGCCTTTGACACTGTTAACCACCACATACTCCTGTCGAACCTCAAGGCTATGGGTGTCCCTGGAGTGGTGATACAATGGTTCAGGTCTTACCTCACAGGAAGGTCATTTAGAGTATCCTGGAGAGGAGACATCTCGCTCTGGATGAATGACCATCACCTGCAGCTGAACCTTGCTAAAACAGAACAGCTTGTAATCCCGGCCGACACAAAGAGTCATCACATCTTCTCCATTCAACTGGGCTCAGCAACCATCACATCTTCCAGAACGGCCAGAAACCTGGGAGTGGTGATCGACGATCAGCTTAACTTCACTGATCATGTTGCCAGCACCACTCGGTCCTGTAGATTCATCCTTTACAATATCAGGAAAATTAGACCTTTCCTATCCGAGCATGCTACGCAAATCCTAGTCCAGGCTCTTGTTCTGTCCAGACTGGACTATTGTAATGCGCTGCCGACTGGACTTCCAGCTTGCACAACCAAACCTCTACAAATTATCCAGAATGCGGCGGCAAGAGTGGTCTTCAATGAACTGAAGAGAGCGCACGTCACTCCACTCTTCACTAAGTTACAATGGCTCCCTATAGTCGCTCACATCAAATTCAAGACTCTGCTCCTGGCCTACAAGACCACCACTGATTTGGCAGATGTATGGATAGGATGATGCTGAGTCTTTCTCCAACAAAATATCTCCCACAGCTAGGTAAGTGAATCAAGACTTGATTCAAGTCATGTTTGTTATATACAGTATATAAATAAACCATGTCAACAAATAAAATTGCACATACTTCAGTGAAATTATTCCAATTATAATGCTTAATTTATAGGATCATCTGGAGTCACTGGATCCACAGTCTTGTCTACAACAGGTTATTTTCCACATCAGTTTTGGAGGCATATTCTGTTACATACATACTTATCCTCCATTTCTGATGTTTAATTATCATATTTACGGTTCTGGCAGTGTTCTTGCCTGTTCTAAAAAACATGTTCTTTTGTTCTAACCACTGTTAAGGGTTGAACGTACCAGTGGTGAGGGTGAGTGCACTTCATGAATTGTATGCATGCTATTTGAAGTTGTTTAATTTGTTGTTATTAGTAGATTTTTTACTTGTAGGCAAATAAATCCAAATAAAATAACTCTAGTGATTTGTTTTGACAGCCAAGACAATAAAAAAACAGCGCATGTGTGTTTGTGCTGTGGGAATATTTTTCAGATAAAAGTATGATTTAAATATCAATATAATCAATAAGTGTTTTCTTTCATTAAATCATTAAGCTGTGTGATTTTGTCATGTGCTTGCTATCTTACTCAGTAAAATAGTTACTGTGGCAAATGGGGGTTGGAGCCATAAATTATCTAGATCAACACACACACACACAAATGTTTTTCACATAAAAATGTTATGAATCAATCCACTGCATATGTTTTAAGTATAATCATGAGTTGTGATGTGTTTTAATGAATCATAGGATTAAGAAACAACGCTACATAATTAAAAGTATTAGATGATTAAGTGTTTTCTTTTTACAAAAAAAGATGTTAAGAATGTTGGTATGTTGTCCGGCCACAGGGAACTGTTTCTAGGAGACCCTCCAAAAGAAACTGTCCTGGAGAACATCCTCAGGACTGGCGATTGACCACAGGATATACGTTTTGAAATGTTATTTTACAGGAACTAAGAAAAAGGACTTCACGGTGATTGGTGGAAAGGGAGAAAAAAGCAGAGGAGGAGTCAGAAGATACGAGCGACGTCACATACTTTATAAATATAGGTGTATTTGAATATTTTTGGGTTGTTGGCTTTTTGGAGAGAGTGGTGATTTCTGACGACGATGTGCGTGGGGAAGAACCCAAATGCAGGCAGGCAGTAAGGGGTTAACAAAAACAAGACTTTATTAACAAAAAATGCAAAAACAAACACCCTCAATGGGGAAAACGGAACTAAGAAATATACATAAAACAAAAGACTTCCCACGAGGGGGACAAAACGTAAAACAAGCACAGCGGAAACAAAACTAAGGTACATGACCAAACGTCTTAAATGAAACAAGGCAGGATAAAACACAAAACTCACACTACACGAACAGGGCGAGGAACAGGACCACGGGTAACAGCACGAGCAAGGGCACAAGAACAGGAACAGGGCACAAGAACAGGAACAGGGCACAAGAACAGGAACAGGGCACAAGAACAGGGCACAGGAACAGGGCACAGGAACAGGGCACAGGAACAGGAACAGGGCACAGGAACAGGGCACAGGAACAGGGCACAGGAACAGGGAACAGGAACAGGGCACAAGAACAGGAACAGGGCACAAGAACATACAGAACGCAGTACAATCCACGAGCACAGGACAAAGAAACAAGAGGATATTTAAAGGGAAGACAAACAAGGGATAACGAACGAAGGCAGGTGTGGAACATAAAACACTCAGGAAAGATAACAAGGAAACGAGAGGGGCGGGGCTAATGACGAGACACTGGAGAGAACGTATATTATTGTCAAAAGGACAATAATATGTTTCTCTCCACACATAACCAAAGGCTTTGTCATGACTCTGCTACAGGACCAAGAAAAACATGACTAAATGAAGCAGAGCCATGACACCTTCTTCACAGGATGAAGGCTCTGTACCCCTTCCAGCACCTACAGCACCTCCACCAATGTCCTTTATATGGACAGAAGCCCCCGTTCCCACCTACCTGACCAAAAAAGGTAGTCAAGACAATTATGTATATTTATATCATGTATATATTGTATGATATATATATATATAAGATACATATGCTTGACAAGGAAAGTGACCTAAGATATCTTGTATTGTTTTATGAAAGAAAATATAAGAATTAAATAAGTTCATGTTAAGCAAAGAAATCTGCCAATGGGGTAAAAAATGATCTTGAATTAGGCACTTAAGAAAAAGGTCATTTTTGCTTGTTTTAAACTTACTTAATTCTTATATTTTCTTTCATAAAATAAGACAACATATCTTACGTCACTGTTTGTGTCAAGTAAATGTATCTTGATTTAAGATTTTTTTAGACAATTTTACTAGAAAACAAGACAAAAACGATTAGTAAGAAATAATGTTTTTCCAGTGTATAATTTCATTTTCTTTCTGTTCCATGCAGTTCTACCACCACAGCCTCCACAGGATGAAGGCTCTGTACCCCCTCCAGGCCATGCTACACAATCAGAACCTACAGTACCTGCACCAATGCCCTCTACACGGACAGAAGCCCCTGTTCCCAGCTATTTGCAAGATATTAGCCGCTGGAACTGCTCGCTCCATCAAAACATTTGGATGAAAACAGAGATGGAGTCCATGGGGCTTTGGCCAGGATCACAACCAGTAAGACACCTCATGAATATGGTCTCCTTGTGGCGCTATCCACCTCAGCCTGAGCTAATAGAGACAAACACATACCTTCCATCAGCAATGTACTTCCAGCTCCATCCCTTTTTCATTTGGAAACCTGAGCACAGTATAATGGAAAGGGTTAGAAACAATTACATCCTGCCTTGTCTCTACAGCTGTCCAAATCCTCATGTTGTCTCCCCAAATGACATGGCCAACCAGCTGTGTGAGGTGCTTCACCTTAAATATGAAAGAGCCCACCTGGCCTACCTTCTCAGCGTGCAGAATGTCAGGGATGCTGAAGCAGGGCTGTATGGCCAGAAGACTATCACTGGGGCACTGAGGAAGGATGACACACCAGCACCGTTTGGGGGTTATGAAGATACTGATGGGTGGCATGTGGTGTCTGTGACAGCGCATTATCTGGTAGAGTGCCTTCTTCAATAATATCAGCTTCAGGGAGCAAATCTCACTCAGCTCCTACAAGGCACTTTTTGACAGGTGTTCAGGTCAGATCATACACGCAAAGTTGCTAGAAAAGTGACCCTCTCATCTGGCACAATGTCATCTTATGCTGTGATGAATGAGAACTAGATGATCCTGTCCTGGGTGATGCTGCAGTCTGAGAGTGAGCAGTCCCTGGAGTCAATGTACTGTGTGCTAGCCAATCGCTACAATGCTGCTGGCATTCCCAAAGCCAAGTTCCAGTGGGTGGACAGGTACGAATCATCACATCCCATCACACATCACATCAAGAAGTGTAACCGAAAGTAATTAATGTATTTAACTGAATTTTCCCCCTTTTGTGTTCTCAGGGACTGCTGTGCCGCATTCAGAGTGATGGACCCAGCACCTCATGAGCACCAACAGTGGGAACCCTGGAGGACCACAGATGCTATTGTGGCAGGAAACCTCAGGAATTTAAGTGCCTCTTGCCGGAAATACAATGAGGAAATGGATGTTAAAGTGGACTTGTTTCACTGTATGTGGACGATTTACGTGGGAGTGCGTGTCAGAGCACCATCCTCTGTATAGCTCCTTCTGCCAGTTCCTCTCTTCTGCCTTCTCTGTAGTGCATCAGAGTGATCTGGAGGAACTGACAAATGCATACAGATTCTGTGGTATTGAACCTGCTAATCCCACCAAGCAGCACATCAGAGAGCACTGCAGGACAAAAGTGCCTCATCCCAGAGAGCTGGTCCAAAGAGTGGAAGTGCTTCAACATTTCCATCTCTCAATTGATCCCAACAACATCTTGCTATTTAAACCCTCAATGTTAAAATTGTGGTGGATTCAGCGTATACACATCCTTAGAGGCTGCCTGAGTGACCCTGAGATGGATGAAGGAATCCTCTACAGACATGGTGGAACTATACAGCTGAATCATGTGAAGGGTGAAGGAGCTGCGGTGTCAATTTGGATCCTTGTCAGAGGCACTTCACAACAGGAGGGGTTTCATTTCCACCAGGCCCAATGGGTAGCAGGCAATTGTGTCTCTCTTGAGCTGTTCCAGGCTCAGGGTATGACTGGTGTGGCACGTTGGAATTATCAGCGGCAGGTGGACTTGAAATAGCCTGGGGTGGTCCTGCCGGGAGCGTTTGACCCTGTGTTAATGATGGAGTTAAACAGGGCATCTGTGAGTGTGACAGGGCAACCCAAATATCCAGCCTTGTACATCACCAGCAGGGACACAGGAGAGAGGTTTGACCTACAGTATGTGGAGCCAGGCTGTCGACCAGTGCCTCTTGACTTTGACAAACACAAAAGCAGGAAGACAAACCTAGGAGATGCGTAGATGCAAGAAGAGTTTTCATCTGGCTTTGAGTTCTCTCTTCCATCTCAGGTACTCCTTTAATTTTTATAATAGAGAAAAATATATGTAATTCTCACTCACTTATTACACTAATTTTGCTCAATTTCAGGAATGCTCAGATGATCCCTCTCCTGCTGAGACCCCTCTTGCTGCAGAACCAGAGGCCACCCCACAGAATTTATTATTTCAACCATTTTCTACTCCAAGTCCTGTGACAGTGAAGGAACAAAGGTCTGAGGAATTTCTTTCGGATGGAGGTAATTACATTATTGACACAGGCATTCATGTGTGTAACCTGTCTGCCTCATATACAGTATGCAGAAAAAGACCCTAATACTTTGAGAAATTTTGTCATTTTGTGAATCTCCTTTAGAACTGCCAAGCACAACGCCACTGCCTATTGCTGCTTCTCCTCGTGCAGCCGGCACTGGACCTATTAAGACAGGAGGTCGAGTCTTTGTGTTGGACCATAACAGATGGCCAGAGCCAATGAGAAATGCCATTGATGGTTTGCTGGCCAAGCACCATGGGAGCAAGGATCTCCTTAAAAAGGTGGATGCAGAATATGCTGCTATGGTACAGAGTCAAGCAAGAGGAAGTCAGTAGTGGAGCATCCTACTGGCCGTCTCTGCAGATTCTGCCACCTGCCACTGAAACAAGGACCGAACAGTCCTCATATTCACACTGGTTTCCCTGGAGCAGTGTTGGGTGTAACTAGTTACTAAGTAATTAGTTACTGTAATTTAATTACTTTTCCCTTGAAAAAGTAAAGTAAGGGATTACTCTTATTTTTTCTGTAATTTAATTACAGTTACTTCTGATGTAATTAAACTAAATACTTTGTGTAATATGTGTGTGTGCAGAAGAGTAATTTACATCAAAATTCAAAGTCTAACTTTAAAATCCGTGCTTTAATGTATAATTCTCACATTTGTAATTGATAATACTTTATGTATTTTTATATTATTTATTTGAATGAATTAAAAGAGCCGTTTCATGTCTATCCTTGAATCACTTAACTAATCAAGGTTGATAGGATATAGAAAGTAATTAGTAATACGTAATTAAATACTTTTTGAAGAGAGTAACTTGTACAGTAATCTAATTACATTATCGAATGTGTAATTAGTAACTAGTAATTAATTACTTTTTCAGAGTAACTTACCCAACACTGCCCTGGAGTGGCAGGCAAATACATTTACTGTCCTGCTAAAGTGTTTTCCCTGTATCAGGCTCAGGGAATGACTGCAGAAATGTCATGGAGAGACTTTCAGCAGTCTCCATTCTATGAGGCTGAGAAGCAGAGGTGGATAGAGGATACGACAAAATGACTTGACTGCTACATAACAGTCTGGGCATGTCATAGACTGCCAAAGACTCTAAGTTACACTTATATTGATATTTATACACTTTGATTTATTTCCTTTATTTCCATTTGTTCATGTTCACTGTAAAGGCATTGCTTGTGCAAAGTTTTGTGTATGTATATATAAATAAACGTATTGTTACACATTATTTATATGATATAAAACACCCAGGTGGTATGAAAACATCACGCTTGCCATTCGGGCTCAGCTCTATCTTCGTTGTGCTAATGTTAATGCGAACGCAGTCGCCATTACCGCCACCTACTGGATTGGAGGATAAACTTCATTGACGATTGTTGATTTTGTTGAACGTCTACAGTAGTAAAAAATCTTGAGCATCAAAGCCTATTAAACATTAAATACTTTGCGTTAATTGTAATGAATGACTGGCCTCTGCACCAACACCATAATTCTGACAGTATTTTAAGCAGATAGCTCAAGATATTGGAAGAAGACAACATTTACGTTTTAATGTAAAAAAAGTTGGATAAATTAGGGTAGAGATGACTATGGAGTTTATGTTATATTACAGTCTATTTATAGCTTACTGTGCTTATATTTTCCAAAATGAAAATTGCAGCTTTGTTTCATCACAGAATAGTGTCATGTATCACATAACGTATACAGATCTACTGGCTTGTCACCAATGAACATTTACCCTTGTTAGTAAAACAAGACACTACAAACAAATACAAACACGGTATTGTTTATTTGACATACAGGTGCTTTTGATTTCTGGTCACATGGCTTCAGGAAAAGCACAGATCCTGTTTATATAGACAGGCAAATCAACACTTTGCTCTGAGAAAAACGTTAATAAAATGTTGCGGCGAGTGTTGTTGCTCATCCAGTATTAAGAAAGCCAGTTCATCATTCAGCCTGGTCCATTTTTACACCAATCAACATGCAGTCATGGTCTTTGACGGCAGTCAATGTCCACAATGGCAGTAATCATACTCATTTTTTATTTATTTAGCCAAAAAAGATGTTTATACAACAACTCTACTTAATGTCTCACAAACCTACATTCAAACCATGACAGCGCTGTACCTGGACCCCATTTAAAAACCCATTCCACCAATCACTGGACTGCATTTATTTGAATGCCTCACCCCACAATATACAGTTCATCCTCGGTCCAGCACCAGACGAGGTCTGAGGGAGTGAGGCGTGCCTCTTAGGAGAGAAGCTTAAAGGTTGTCCTCGCTATCTGCAATGGTGTGGATGACAAGCGCCCCCTCTCTCTTGTGCATAAACAGTATACGTTTAAATTATACAGGTAGCAGCAAAACCCCCTCGGTGAGAGGTTAAGAGGGTAAGGGGTGACATGGACTAAAGAGGGAAAGAAATGCAGGGGAGAATTGAGGAGCAGTATCTCTCTATACTGTTCCAGTGTCTCTGCTCTGGTCCCTCCGGTGACGATGCTCTGTTTTGTTTCTCTTTTCCGAGTCCTCTCGGTCGCTCGACTCTTTCTCCCTCTCTCGCTCTCTCTTCCTCTCGCGACGAACCTCTGCATTCTCTTTATCCTGTACGTTAAAGTGTTTTTTCTTCTCTCCCCTCCGCTGGCCTTTTCCTGGCTTACCTGCAAAGAAAAATGTTGACAGCGTGAGCTTTTGCTGTGAGACCTTACTGAATGTGAGTCACCTGTCTGCCATTAGCCAGTAAACACATTTTACAGCCCCAAACTCACATCACTGGTTGAGCCAACGTTGCCCTGAAAACAGATGTTTACATTTTGCCACAGAACAGAACCACACTGTTTAAACACTCTTTTGGGGGAAATAAACCTGCAAAGGCTTTCTTACAGTTTTACCTGCATACTATGGATGGGATAAGGGAAACTATGTTAACACATCACATTTAACCAAAAATGAATCACATTAAGTCAAAATGTGGGAAACATCTGGGCTGATCAATTCTCCATGCAGGTTTCTTCAATCATTCTATGATTCTGTTAATAAGGCTTTAGTGACTTCCCCATCATCCTTCATCTCAATCCAGCTCCAGATGGCATTACTCATTCAACCGATTGCTGACCATTGTGCTTCAGAGACGTCCATCCAGAAATCATCACTACACTTGTAAGTGCTTTTCATTGATTGTTTAGCGTTTGATGGAATCCAGGTTGAATGAGTTACTAGGCCCATCTACAATCCATGAAATGTGGAACCATCTGGTGATCTGTGATGTTTGTGCTCTGGTCTGCCACAAGATGACAGTCTTGCACAACTATTTTCAATCTTATTTTCGTTCACACAGTGAAGGGATGTGTAAAACAAAAACTTTGTAATGACATGAATGTGGGTCAATGTTTGGAAAAGTTATTGTGTGAAACAGAGCTGCGACAAGATTCTTGAACCTGGAAAAAATACAATGTATCTTTTAAATAACATCGGGGTGAGCCAATTATACCAGTATTTTTATTTTTGTTGAACTATTCACTGGAAACGCTGGAAAGTCACTCCTAGGTGGGGGTGACCCACAAGTTGCAGAATCAGAGAACTTTATCACCATTGTGCTCTTGAGCAACAAGTCCACGAGTTTCTTCCAGGACAACTTCCTGCGATTACTGTACTTTACGTCTCTTTGGAACAACACTGTCTGGCAAAGCAACCAAGGTGAAGCTGCCCAGCTGAACGTTTGACACCAAAATACATCAACACCAGATAAACTTGTCTTGTTCTTTCAAGCCTTTGCATGTTTTCTTTACTGCTGGGACTCATTAAAAATAGAAAACCTTAAAATAAAAATTTGGTTAATATTATCTCCCCTTGCACAACGCTCGCAGCGAGCCAATATGCATCATTGTCAGAGGCTTATCTTTGAGCGAGCGAGCATTGAAAAAATGCTGAGGTGCACAGCTACCTCTCCCCCGCATCTGACCCCCCAGACGCTGACTCTATTAATCAGCAGCTCTCGCTCTGGTGCCGAGGAGCACGACTCTCTGCCCACTGGAACCCACACATTCCTGGGGTCTGGCCAGAGCAATATAGGGGGCCGCTGCAGGAGCGCATGTTTAGTCTTCCACCAGCCGTAACCTCGTCCGTGAGATGATGGTCTGTGACTGAAACAAGTTCAGGGGCGCGCATTGTACTGTGCATTTGAACGGGCTGACTCACGAAGGGTGTCTGACCGATCAAAACACACACACACATTTCCCTAGCACTCGCTGTCGTCACCTCCCCTCTCGCTATCCCGTCTCTTTAAACACAGGAAGTTCCCTCTGCACACACTGTTGTCTTTGTCGTAGCGATTTGGAGATCAATGGATTAGTCATAATCCTCTGCCTTTCCTACACACCAAGGTGTAACATGACCAGAGTGCTGTTGTGAATATTATGGATATGTTTACTGTCACCCTTTTAGAGCTGGAAGGCTGTCGACTTTTTCAATAAACTGTCAAGCGATGACTTGTATCCAAAAGGAACACAGCACATGCCAGAGCATCTAGTTACCATATTTGCAGCTATCGCATGAATAATGTCTTTTATAGTTCTTGGATGTTTCTCCTAAAACAAAAATTCAAATGAGACTATTGTTACCATACTTGAAGAATGTATAGCTAAACAGTTAGTGTAGACTGCACAGCTTGAATAATCTAGTCTTTGAAAAATGAACATTTGAGTTTATTTAGCAGGAAAACGTTGTAAAGCATTTAGATACATGCACACAGGTGCACTATCTACCCTTCAAACATGCCATGTGCAAATGGTTCTATTCATCACGTTTGTGTCATCAACAAACTGGACAAATGAGTGAACTGCAGTTTAATACTCCTTCAAGATATGTTGCAAGCCTGGAACGGAACTTACGCGTTTGGAATTTCATCCTTGCGTCTATCTAGATGTTTCAACATATGAAAAATGAGTCATCTGGCTATGATTATGCACAATTCTTAAAAGAGTGATTGAGAGGAAGAAAAGGAGGAGATCTTGGATGAGAGGGTGAAAAGTGTGTCGAGCCAGAGGAAAAGAGGGGGGCATGACAGTCATAAAATGCGAATCCAAAATAAACTCTGACGGCCCAAATCATCTCGGCTTATTGGTTTTGTGGACGCAGAGGTGGAGATGTTTGAAACGGGATATGATGTCGGGCACGATTTTATAAATGAACCCTGGGGGTGAGGTTCACATCCTCGTCTGCAGGCGTGCTGTCGTCTTTTGGGCTTTTGGCAGGAGCCAGGCGGGGATTAAGGGCTCCGGCTCGTCCCACAGGAGGAATGCCCGGGCTTTGAAGACCCACTATGGTTGCTCTCCCTTAGGGAGGTTGGTGCTGGTGTGCAGGGCAGAAGTGACCAGGGACACATACAGAGTCTGAAAGTTTAGTGGGTGATTGGGCTCAGCACACAAACACCAAACAATGCTGGTGGGTTGCCAGATTCTGCCCTTACATAAAAGATACATTTTTATAGCAAGCACCACTAAAATGCATTTGGACCCGCATGCATTCACTAACATGGATTCATTCAAATTCAAATTCATTTTCAATTTTATTTCTTTTGTGTTTTCTTTTTTGGGGGCAATTAATCACACTCAAAATACGAGTGAAGTAACGCACAGAGAAAGAGCTTGAAAAAAAGGTGTTGAATTATTGATATGTGTAGAATTCACATCAATAATCCTTATGGCTCTTAAAGAAATAGTTCACCCAAAAATAAAACTTCTGTCATCATTTACTCATCCTCTTGTCATTTCAAACCTGTAAGACTTTCTTATAGAATATTGGTTACCGAACAATGGCCGTACCTATTGACTTGCATTGGTTTTGTTCCATAGAATAGAAGTGAATGTGTACCGCCATTGTTGGGTTACCAATATTCTTCAAAATATCTTCTTTTGTGTTTTGTGGAAGAATGAAGCCATAAAGAGGGTGAGTAAATTATGACAGACTTTATATTTTTGGCTGAACTATCCCTTTAAGGGAAAACTTAAAACGGGTGATATGATATGTGTAGAATTAACACGATATCGATAATCATGGTTTTATTACAATTATTGTCGATACCAGTATATTGTGACACCTCTAATGCTAATGATTCCCTTCCATTGTATATACCTGTCATGATCCTGCATCACCTTGCCTTGCTTTTCTAGTCCTGTGGCAGGGTCATGACAGTACCCACGTGTTTAGTGTGGAGAGAGACATGGCATTGTTTGTTTTGGTGTGCCATGCGCTCTCTCCAGTCTCGTCTCTTGACCACGCCCCCTTGTTTCCACGTTTAGCTTCCCGCCACAGCAGGCATCCAGTTCGGGTCTACCTCAGCAGGCACCCAGTCTGGCCCAGCCAGCACCCAGTCCGGTTCAGCCGGTATCCAGTCCGGTCCAGCCGGCACCCAGTCTTGTCCAGCAGGCGTCCAGTCCTGTCCAGCCGGCGTCCAATCTGCAGTCCAGCCGGCATTCCAGTTGGCGACCAGTCCAGCCGGCAGTCCGTCCGGCATTCCAGTTGGAGTCCAGTCCAGCTGGCAGTCCAGCCGGCATCTCAACCGGCATTTTCCCGAGCCAAGCCCCCTCGGACTCCATGCCCTACCTCCTCTCGAGCAGCCCCCCGGACTAAGACTGTCCCACCCTGCCCCAACCTTTTTGGACTTCCCCCCATGGACTCTTGTGTTCCCCCACCCCCCCTCCCGTGTTTGTTATTTTTACTGTCCCACCCCAATCCATTTATTATGTCTGCCCTTGTTAATGTTTACCATGTGCTGTTGGTTCCAGTCGGTCCTGTCCCGTTAGTGTGCCTCCTTCGGGGACGCCAGGGGGCGTCCTTTGAGGGGGGTACTGTATGGATCCTGCATCACCTTGCCTTGCTTTTCTAGTCTTGTGGCAGTGTCATGACAGTACCCACGTGTTTAGTGTGGAGAGAGACATGGCATTGTTTGTTTTGGCGTGCCATGCGCTCTCCGGTCTCGTCTCTTGACCACGCCCCCTAATTTCCTCGTTTAGCTTCCAGTCGTTGTTTCATTACCCACACCTGCCCATTGTTAACTTCCCTTGTTAGTTCCCATATTTAATGCCCTTGTGTTTCGTTGCTGTTTCGTTTTGCTTTGTACCTTGCCAAGTTGGATTTCCATGTCTTGAGGTTCTGTGAATTATATAGTCTTGTCTCAGTCGATTGAATAAGTAAGCGTAGTTATCCTGTTTTCTTGTTCTTTGCCCCCTTGTGGGAAGTCTTTGTTTCAAGTTTATATATTAGTTATGTTCTTGTTTTACTCCCCATTGTGGGTTTTTGTTTGTATTTAATAAAGTTAAGTTATTTCATATACAGCTGCCTGCGCTTGGGTTCTCTTCCGTGAACATATCCTGACAATACCAAACTATATATATATACTGTATATCTTACTTTGGCACCATTATATTATAATTTAAAGCCCTGAAATGTAGCAATAATTATATCTGACGGTAATAATTATATCTGTTGTAAAGGACACATGATAATCATAATTTTTCTGAGACCCATGTGTTAATGTCTCATTTATCAAATTCTTCATACGCCCACCAACGAACTGAACATAAAAATGTCTTGTACATGTTCAGACTACAAGCAGAAGAAAAGCCCAAGAGAAAAGCACAAGTCAGAGCGGTCGTGTTGCATCTGAACAAGCCGTGTTAGAAAAAGGTCAGGAGGAGTAGCACGAAAGACAAACAAATGACAAGGGAGAAGATCGGAGAGGGATCCGGTTGGAGTAACAACTAGTAAAGCAGTGTGTATCATGTGGAGGGGGACAAGGATGTGTCATTGTCAGAGGGCGGCTGGCGATTACATTGAGCTGGCGGGGGGAGCAGACCACTGACCCGACTTGTGAATGTGAAACGTAAACATGGTCAGGACAAAGCTCCGGCAGATAATTAGTGCAGCCGATGTTGCAGTTGGGGTAATCACGAGAGAGGGGCGAGGTCGATAACCAGAGTCTGCAGTGTGTAAAAGGCTCCCCAGCCGCGGCCCCCTGGCAGATCGACACCGCATGGACTCCTTGCTTATGTTTAATGTGCAATTCTACAGAACACATTACAGCACATTATCCTCCATGGACAAGGGTGATAGGCTCATGGTCAATTAGCTTCATAAACTTTTGCATATGCAAATGAGCATTAAAACATTTCGGTTGACCAACCGTAACCAAAAGAAATCAGCATTCAAATTCATGATACTTGACGCTGATCTTTTCAGCACAGAAAATGACATGTGATGTGTTTTTGTGGTTGTTTTGTCTTTTGTGCCTGCTAGCTGTATTATTGTTCTCCAGCTCTCTTTATTTTCCTCTCTGTTCTTCCTCTCAATTCTGAGGTCCTGACTGTTTATGAGGTGAAGAACGATGGGGCGTCGAGTTGGCCTGCTGTCTGTCATAAACCAGTAATGTACCACAAATACCATTACACAAATAAACATTCTAAACATAACTGTCCAAATATGGTTAAGCTAACAACTCAAGTGGATGCTTGAATTTGCTCCATGCATTTGTTTTGCATTGGTTGGAAAATATTTCTGACTCCAACATTTACAATTCGAGACGATACAAAACAAGCAATTTTATGATAATACAATGGTCAGAGTCAGTGTTTTTGCACTAAGAAATGGAAACAGGACATTGGCCTACCAGTAATACCAGGTTACTCATTACATTGCTGGTGTTTGGTAATATCATTTTTATCATTGCTGACGTGTTCTGACTATAATACTGCCTAATTCAAGTTTATTTTTCTTACTCCATTGACAGATATTTTTTATTGTCTTAAACATAAACTCACTTAATTTTGTTTTAAATCAGAAAACAAAACTTAAAATCTTGAATCTTAAACACAAAAGAAGCTATTTTGAAGAATGGTGTTAACTGGCACCCATTGGTCCATACAATAGAAGTGAATGGGTGCCGACACTGTTCGTTTACCAACTTTCTTCAAAATATCTTCTTTTGTGTTCTGAGGAAGAAAGAAAGTCAAACAGGTTTGAAATGACAAGAGGGAGAATAAAAGATGACAGAATTTTCCTTTTTGTGTAAACTATCACTTTAAGTGTAACCTGGGGTATGCTGTTCTCATCGAAGGTGACACAGTCTAACCATAAAGCATTAACCACCATTTTACCATGACTTAAACAACTTACATCTTCGTCTTTTGACAAAGCATTCCCTCTTTTCAGACACCAGGGGGCACGGGGTTCCTTTAGGAGTGGGGTTTTGTAAGACCTTCCGGGTCCGTGTCTCTTCGCCCCATTTGAAGCCGCAGGTTTTTCCTGAGCGTGAACAGGGGCCCCACTCGCTCCAGTCGCCAACTTCACAGTGCACTGGAACAACAGCACGAGTCAATAAATGCTATACACACAATACAGACCTACAGTATATGGCTGGATTATGATGGTGACTAACCTGTGGGGATGCACTCCATAGTTTGGTCGTTGGGCTCGAACTCCTCTGGGCAGGTGTGATGGCATTGTCCATGCAGGAGGTAGTGTCCCGTGACACAGCACGTACATGTGTCACTGTTCTGGCAGGAGTCACAGTCCGCTGGACATGCTGTAAAACCAGTGCAACATCATATTAAGTGCAAAACATTGTTACTCTGTGGCATTCACTACATAGTGAAAAGCAATCTCTGGGCATCATGCATCCTGTCTTGTTACTATAGCAACAGATGCAGATGCACCAATTACAGACTACACTATCTAAAGAAATCGATCAGGTTCAGTTCTAAAGATCGGAACTGAAAACCAGATTTGATTGTTGTGCATTGGTGTGAACAAGAAGTGGTGTCACTCACCAGGTACGCATTCTTTCTTGATATCACTGGGCACCAGCCCATCTGGACAGCTCTCCATGCACTTTCCCTTGTGCAAGTAGGAGCCGGATCTGCAGCGCAGGCAGAAGTTCCTGTTGAAGCACGAGTCGCATTCTGACCCGCACTCTGAAAAACAGGATGCGCACTTGTTACCGCATGGCATGAGCCGAGACAAGAATGCTGCAGTACTCACGTCTACGTCTGTATCTTTATTGCCGTAACTGAGACTTAAAGTGCTTTGTAGTGTAAATATTTCCAGCAGATGCTGAGATAAAGCATGTGTCTTACTTATGCAGTCGTTTCTGTCGGGGGAACGGGTGCCGTAGAAACCGTTGGGGCAGGAGGCCAGGCACACTCCGATCTGCCTCATGCCGTCCCTCTCCAGGTGAATAAAAAGCTTGGGTTTGCACGTCAGACAGCCATTGTAAACCGAGCAGGTTTGACAGCCTCCCTGGCACCCCTGGGAGCTCACCCCTGAACCCTCTGTGGCACAGTAACGGAATTATTAGCTGAAGTGTAATAATGGATATGAACATAAGCAATACTGAAATGTAAAAACATTTCTTCTGTGAGAAGACCTTGGAGTTGGTCAAGGTATTTTGTTTATGTGCAGTAATAAAGCTTAGCAAATTCATTCATTCGTAAACAGCTACAGACTTTGCAATAATATGTAATAGATACTATATAATCTGCCGATCTGTGATCAGGACACCTGCGAAAGTGTGAAGCAACACAAAACAAACAATAAAACAATATTAATTGATAATATTTCAACAATATATAAAAAACACACAATACTATTATTAATATTCAAGCTTTCTTAAGACGCTTAAACAAAACGTTATTAACTAACTTTACAAAGTTAGGTAATAATATTAAAGTTTATATAAAAATGTTAACGTTTAAACTTTTACATTGCTGCCACAAAGTAGCTATTAAAAAAAATCATATATGAAAATAGAGAAACCATGGGTTGATATTAAAATATATAGTTTAGCACAAAAATGTAATAGCAAACATCGACCAATCAGAATCAAGCAATCTAGATCCATGTTTAAAATGGTTAAAAGTCATGTTAGCAGTAGTACTCACATTTGCCATGCGAGTTCAAATATGGCTTTCTTGCATTTGCTTATCCTAAACTTTTCCAAAAAACATACTGTATAGAAAAACGTTTTCCAAAACATCTGAATTTAGAGTTTGGGATGCCGAATATTTTAGGAGACAGATGGAAATAGGCCAGAAAGCCTGGTTTTACCAAAAACACTTTCAAAACATACTTGGCATGCACATCTTTGAACATTCTCAACCTTCTTTTAAGAGCAAACGGGAATGGTGGGTGAAGCTAAATGCTTCCAGGTTCACCGAGAAAAGAACAGAGCCATCAATTAGAGCTGCAACAGTGACCATAATGTAGTGTAATAATAAACACGACAGGAAACACAGTCATCTGTGGATTCTCCCGGCAAAGAAACTAATCACCAGAGACACGTCGCATACCGGGGTTTGCACGCAAACGGCAGCACAGTAGCCTTTGTGATCATAAGTGGACCTCGTCCCGATCGTCAGCGTGTCTCGTCCGGAGACCGCACGCGGAGAATGCATGACGAAGAGGTTTCTCAACGTCCTAGTGACATATTTAGAAAACACTCTCGCTCTATAGACTTGCTTAAAGATCTGCTTGCCTTGAGACAGAGAATTTTTGTTTCTGCTCAAATGCATTGCTTTCGTAGTGCAAAGGTCATGGGTTCGAGCCCTAGGGATAACACATACTACTGAATAAAAATGTATAGCTTTCATAAAAAGCATCTGTAAAATGCATAAACGTAAGTTGTAAACTTTCCAACTTTTTGGACTGTACAATAGACCCCTTTTGCGCCGATGTCACGCTTACATCACGGCATTAGCTGGAGGCAAAACAAAGGGCAAACCAATACAAACCAGCACAGATTCGGCTACATAAGGAGTATAAAACCTCATCTTGTTGTGTTGTTTAGTGCCACAATCGACAGAATACAGTCTCCAATTTGATATTTTAACACACCTGCTGCCATTGCCAAACAAAAACACTGACAACAGCTGTAGTTAAATCAATAAAACGAGTGGAGTGGACTGAACAGAAACGATCATCAAAAATTCTTGTGTTTCACTTCATAACATTTAAGATTAAAAAACGACTGTCTTTTGTTGGTGTGGATTATGATTTGGGTATGTTTCTAAAAATATCTCACGTAAATTATGCCCAAATCATAAACTGGGGAACAAGGTTATTTTTCACGTAGCGTTAACTTTTGAAGGCATAGGGTATGCTAGCTAACTTTGTTAGTTACGTTATACAACTAGCAGTTAACTATCGGCCAGAAACTAAATCAGAATCAGAATCAGAAGGAGCTTTATTGCCAAGTATGTTTACACACACAAGGAATTTGACTTGGCGACAGGAGCTTAGTGCAGAAGAAAGTGTACACATGCTGCAAACATAGTGCAAATATACATTAAGATGTATATTTTGATGCTGGTTTGTGCTGGTTCAAGCTTGTCATGTGCTGGTCCTTAGCTGGTTTAAGATGGTCAAGCCAGCATCAAAACATACCTAACTCACCATATGCTGTTTTTTAAACAGGGAGGCCATTTAAATGGAGTTAATCCTGTCAGTTCGTCCCTGGGTCCATTGAGTGAGCGAGTACAGGTCGGCCAGGTTCCTTGCGTTAAAGTCAACTCTTTCAAAAACAATCGCGGTCCTAGACAGTGAGTGACCTTACATGTTAAAATTTGATCTGATTTTTTTCTAGTCAAAAAAAAGCAAGCACACAAAACGTGCTACCTAGCATTAGTATTGCGGTCACCTAAGCTCCGCCCACAAAACAGTAAAGGCGTCTATAGAACAGATCATATGTTTTTCTTCAGATTACGAGTTTTGTCCTCCAGGGATTATCAATAATATTTGCACCCTTTGGCCTCATTGTTTTGGTTTAAGATTTAAGATGTCAGATGTGATTGAAGTTATCGTTACAGAGAGAGAAGCACACGTTCTGTGATCTAATCACAAATCTACCGGAAGGCAGAAGTGCTGTGGTACTGAATATCAACATACTCATACATACTGCTGAATAAAAGTGGTGACGATTTGTTATTTTCTGTCTTTATAACATGTACCTGCTTATTACTCACACACCTAGGGTGTCTTAAAATCCCACAATGCCTTGAGTTGTTGACCTTATTTGATGACATGTTTGCATTCTCTTTTAAGAGACGCAAGTGGTTATGTATTCTTACTGAACTGAACGAATACAGAGCTTCGGTACGGTACAGACAATGACACAAATAATTTCACTTGTAACCTACATCAAATGTGTTGTGTCTCTTTATTTTCTCTGCCTTTTACTCGCATCCTTCTTGTGCTGTGACTTCCATCAGAGTTTCACGTTAAAATCACCAGAAACTAGTACAGATTAGCAAGGCCAGAAACTCCACACAAGTATGTGAAAACAGATGCATATTGCTATGAATGCTGGATTTCATTGTTGCATTATGAAATGTTTAATAGCCACTCATCAAAGTTGTGCACTGTCTGTCTGACCTAAGAATTACATGCTAATACTTTGCGATATGTTAAGCAGAAAAAGCGCAACCTGTGACTGCAATTTATGACAAAACTAGCCAAATATTATAGTTGCAAAATGGAGACATGGCAGTCATGTAGATGGATGGATGGATGAATGGATAGTGATTTCTTACTTGTTTACTGTCAAAGATAATATATATTAACAAGATGTGCCACTGCCATCACAATGACTGGGGAGGAATACGACACTCAATATGGCCGCTCTGGTGAAGAAAGCCCCGCCTTCCAGTATGAAAAAAATAAAAGTTAGTCAATAAAGACTATTTATTGTTCATGAGAGTTCAGCAGTGGTGATATGTTCTGATGTGTTCAATAAACGCAGCATTAACAGTGGTCAAGAAATATCACCTTTTTTAGTTTTACTAGAGAAACAAGAACAGCCTCAATTAAAGCCAAAGCTAAAGTTACTCGTTGCCCGGCAACGCACGGATTGACAGTCTGTCTAAAATGCCACAAAGCAGAATTATAGACCACTTCGGAAAACATAAGCAACGGTGATCCAATGCTGGTCCAGAAGAACTTCCTGTTCCTTCCGTTTTTAACGTTTGAACAAAATACAACCAAGAGAACATTTATAACCAAATCAAAATGTTAAACGGCTGTCTTTAAGATTTACTAATGTATGTAAGCTTTAAAATACAATAAATACAAATGAAACCGGACGTGCTTCTGGACCAGTGTTTACATCTTGCGAAGTGGTCTATACAAACAGTGGAACATTCTGAGAAATGTACCCATTCTTTTACAACTGAAAGTGCCAAAACTACTGTATGTGCTGTACAAAATATCGTAAAGTACAGTCTGGTATCCTCACAAAATACACTGGAAAAGAAAATGTCTGTTACTGGGAGAATCTCTGATTAAAGTCAATTGATTCCAGGTGTCAGGTCAGTTTCTGATGTAAAATGGCTTTGGATTTGAAAAGGGACAGACCTGGTCTCAAGCAACTGGATGAGGGAATGACAGGGCAAAATTAGAATTAGTCTAGCTCAACTTCTGAGAGGTGAAAATAGCTCCTACTTTCCCTGACGTGTAATTAGAAATGATAGGGCTTAAAAGGATGCTTCATATGAGGGTTTTTTTGACAGACATCAGCAAATTTACAAAATAAGGCAGCAGTGAGTTAGTAAAGCTTCTGGGATGTCAGACAAACACTGTTTGTAATGTTAACCTCAACAAAGTCTCTGTGCTCTCCAGTGATCTCCCTTGCGCTTATGTGCTCCGATAAAAACAAATAAACAAACAGTAAGTTCATCCCTGTGGTGCTACTGAAGCATAAAGCTGTTTTCAACCTGTTCCTTCCCCGGTCTTACATTCCACACCACTGAACAGGGCTAGGGCATCATTGTTGTTTTTTTCCAACTCCCTCCCTTGTTTCCCAGAGTTCAGTCTTGGCCGCCAGATTGCCATAGATCAAGGATATTCTGTTTGACATATCTAAGCAATCTTTACAACTGCTGTCCATTTGCCCACATATGTTCCTGCCAAAGCCCTCTAATTCACAGAACCCTTTACACAGAGGAATTCTGCCTGCCCTTACGCCGCCACAGCCCCTGGGTCAGCTTGCATAACAACCGCGCAAGCACTCCTGAAATCAGAACGTTTGAAACGCTTTGCCACGGTTTAAACTCAATGACCGCAAAAGCAAGTATTCCCAGAATCTATCGGCAAAGAGGTACAGTTAAAACCTAATTTAATAACAAAATGTCAGACATAGAAATTAAACAACTCAGTTTGCGCTTTGCCCAAAGTCTTGCGGTCTAGGTCGATCAGGCGGGCCGACACAATTCATTTCCTGGGATATTTACAACATGGGGAGGCCACACACAAGCAAAGACATTTTTTTAAACACAACCATGACTTTGTACGTAAATGAGTTCTTACAGTGGATAGGCGACCCGTTGCCATTGGCATTGACAGTGACCGTATTTGTAAGACTTTTTTTAAAGCTAAATGGTAAATGATGACCTCCTCTTTAACCTTCCCTGTGATCCAGTAAACTAAAAGTGTACACAAAAAGGAAAAAAACGAACTAAAGGCTTGCAAAGCGAGCGTCTGTTCACACACACATTAAATAGGCTTTAAATTCATTGACATGTTCTATCACAATCGTGTTGCCTACACACACATACACACAGAAGACAGGAAATGTCTGAGGTCAGGCGACCGTTTGGTCACTTGCTGTGAACTGATAAATTTGTTATGGTCATTCACCCAGATTTTTGTCCATCACAGCGGTTTTATAGTCTTTTAATTAGCAGTCTCTGATCATGGCTTTTGCATATGAATGAACTGATGAGTTATCATCATTATTATTTTGTTTATGTCACTGCCACAGGTCAGACCATCTGGCCCCCCTTACACCCTCTTCAACCACCAGCAGATTTACTTTCGCATCTGAATGTGCATATCACTCACAGCAAACCTGAGATTATATTTTGCAGCAACATTGAGAATCTTACAATATCCATCCATCCATCCATCCATCCATCCATCTATCCATCTATCCATCTATCCATCTATCCATCTATCTATCTATCTATCTATCTATCTATCTATCTATCTATCTATCTATCATATCAATGTTGCAATATGGTGAAACGAAGAAGAACCAATTCCTTCTTCTATAACTAATAAGCCGTCAGAGAGCTGATTTAACGCACATGTTTGTGCCACATAAGTGCACATTTTGTATGCTTAAGACAATGCCCAGACCACAAACCTCAATGTTGGCATCTTAGTTTTCAAATGAGAATATGGATAATGCGTTCATATTTTGAATTCCTCAATATAACTGCAGTATGAAGAAAGAAAGTGGAAATAACCCTGCCAGTGCCACAGACGCATGATGGCATTTTTGTGGCTCTCTGACACCAAACATTGTTCTCTTACATCTAATTGGTTTTGTCATTGACTAATTTAGACCACATGTTACATTCACTCTAATTGCGCCTTTCTGGTTCTATTTGTAGTGTAGATATGCATTTACTAAAATACAAATGACTCACAGTTCAATAGTCCTGTAGACCATCACGCAAAACCTATTTCAAACTCTATGACGACTGCAAAAACAATTCCCAAGAACGTGTATTTTTTTCTAATGAAAACCAAAAATAGGCCGATTTCTATTCGCCCAGTATGTTTTTTTTTTTAAATAATTTGAGTAAACTGTAAAAAATCCTAAAACGGCTTCTATCCAAAATGTAGCACGCATATTGCGCTTATCAAAGCCCAAATGTCTAAAGCTGTATCATATACAAAAAGCGACTAATAGGGAACAGACACTGGAGAGCATTAGACAGTATTTTTGCGTAATGTATGGCCGCTAGAGAGCGATCCAAACAAGACGTCAAAGCTGAAAAACAGTGGAAAAGAACGAGCAACCAAACGTATAACGGTGCATATTTGCACAGAGACGTTATGTTATCAGTAAAGCTGCACACTTTATCCAAACTATTTAAGACATGCAGCACACCCAATTGAAAAAAAATACTACTTTGCGTTAGTCTAACTGTTATAAAAATGAAGGTTTTTTTTTGTTTGTTTATTTAATGGTTTAGTTAGGCTATAGTAACTTTAAAGTCAGTAAGATTCATAGTGGTTCACCATTTCTTCTTATCTTTCAATTTGAGCTTTTTTTGCAATGCATATGACTGCAAAAGGATAAGACAAATAACCTGTTCCTGCGTTATCACCTTGCCACTTAAAGTTCAATATAGCTAGGAGTACGAATACGCGCTCTAATATCATACGCAATTTTCTGAATTAAATAATAAGACAGCATGATTTAACAACTTGCACGTCATAAGTTGATGTACACGAGAATACACATGTAAAACGACAACATAAGTCACGGTGCAGGTGTGCGTAAAGCATCAGATCAGCAGTGCGCAAACTTACGTTTGTGTAGCCGTTGCCTGGAGGCGTGATGCTGACAGTTTGTGTATTCCATACAATGCAAGATCAAAACAATGGAGATCAGTTGTAATTGCATAGTAATCAGGGGAATGATGCTTGTCTTGTCAATATCAATGTCTTCGACCAACCTGTGACTTGTTGCACTGTGATCTGTGCGATACTCAATGTTATTCCTAAACCGGGCAGAAGCCCCAGCTGTGCTCAGACGCAAGAGAAGTAGAATTGACAATGGCCCAATAGCACCTGGGCCGTTTCGGCAGCAACATCCTGGAAACAATCCACATATGTACCACTGAGAGGTATCCGAGAGGTACTCAATCCATGGAAACAATGCAAGTATTAGTTCTCCATCGAGAGCACTGTATGCAAAACTTTAGGGGAGGAGGAATCGGATTAAATTGGCATGGTGATGAAGTTGGATTCTCTTCTTGAAGGACTGTATTCCTCTCTGCGGTCCACCACGGCACGTCCAGGTGTGAATGTGACTTTATTTATTGAGCTTGACATGTAGGATGTCCTCGCGTCATCATCATCGCGGCATCTCTAAAAAACTCACAGTGATGCTTTAATGGGTAAGAGTTGCCGAAGCGTCGCTCTTCTGTAGGCTATCCAACGCGATCTCGATAGCTGTGCTTCACGGTTGAGCAATTCACTATTTCTCCCTTTCTCTTGCCTGCTCTCAGCTCGTTTGGTAACTGATGACTTCAGCTCTCTGCAGTCTCTCTACCCCTCTCTGAACTCCAAAGTTTATTTAGAGGGCGAGCCCCCCACGTCAGACACCCCACCGGCTACCAACACTTGCAGAGAAACGCACGGGTGTCATTTTTTCTCTACCAAGGTATATTTACGTGGGTTTCCTAAACTTGATGAATTAAAACAGATAACGATAAAATAATAAATCAATAAATAGATTTTGTTTCGCTATAATAATAACAACAATATAATAATAATAATAACGTAAAACCAATTTTATGCACTTAACTTTTTCCTGTTAGATTGAATGTTTCCCCACTTTTAAAGTAAAATGCATGAGTAAAAATTACTAAAAGTTATGCATGATCTGCTCTTTTTTATCTTAAAAAGCTCGTAGATCGTTTTTAGATATCATTTAATATAACCATACATCTTAATGTCCATATCTCATTGTTGAATGAATATATTGTATTAAACTAGTGTTAAAACACGACTTGTTGTTACATAATTGTTAGGCATATAAATATTCTATATTTGAAAGACAATGGAAGATTTTTACACTGCGTAAAATGAGTTACTCTGTGAATTAAATATTATTGCGCAAGTTCCATTGTCAGCCTCTAGAGGGGGTCAGTGACGTAAGAGCCGGCTGCATATGTGCAAATAAACTTTGGGGCTTTTGTTTTATTATGCCAGAGATATATTTTCTGTTGATATGCAGCAACCACCACATAAAGACAGATCTCTGCATTTCTGTGCGTGTCTGCGCTGTCGAACGTAAACAGTGGTAATGATTACTAGCGTACACGGGACTTCTGCACAATGCAGTGGTTCCCTATTTTCCCACAGGGAAGCTTATTTACACGTCTGGCACTGGGCGGAAGAGGCCTGCTTTTCTTAACCAGCGTGTTGATGTTTATAAGAATACGAGGCGGACCAACGTTTCCCCTGATGCGGCGGCTCCATCAATCACAGTGGGCGGGAAACAATGCAATGTACAGTAAGACTCCTAGTAAAGCACGGTTCTCAGAGGCCGGTTTGTAGAGGGAGGTCGACTTTCAGATTAGAGGGATTTCAGGGCAGTTTTTGTTCTTGGCTATTCATTAATGAGTACTCTTTGGTAAATTCAGCTGTAAGGGATGAAACGTGCAGGTTTAAAAAGTCTGTGGTAGTCGATGTGGGGGGTGGACATTCCAAGGGAGTTGATCTTCATATGGAAGGGGGGCAGAATAAAGCCAGCCTTTGTGGCCCCTACTCCTCTGATAAATTAGTCGCAGCGACAAGCTCTAACTGGGAGCGAGGAAGAGGAGGTGAGGTCATTTGGTCACTCTATGCGACGGCCGATGAGAGAAACCGTCAGCAGCCTGAAATGAAGCCGGGCAGGTGCAGCACTCCATCACAGAGCAAAGGTAACTTTAAAAGTGTGAGGCCTGCGATATCACACATTTTAATGCTTAAAAGGATGGTTCACCCAAAAATGAACATTCTGTCAGCATATATTTACAAAACCTGTACAGGACTTCTGTGAACCACAAAAAAATGGATAGAAAAATGTGGTTTTGTGTCAATACAGTGGAAGTCATTGAGGGCCAGTTTTGTTTGCTTACCAATGTTCTTCAAATGATCTTCTTTTGTGTTCTGCAGAAGAAAAGGTCATATACGGGTGAACCACGTGATGGTGAATAAATGATGACAGAATTATTATTTTTGGGTGAACTATCCCTTTAAGTTTCCTGCTTCTCAGTTTTTTTCTGAAAAGCATAATTTGATAAATGAAATGATCATAACTCCATTCGTCTCCTGAGCAATAGTATTTCTCTCCCACACTGCCTCAGATGGAAAATTTAAAAGACAGCATTCACCATATATTTTTATTTCAGACACTTGTTCCAAGAGACCATACAAAGCCAAAGATAAAACTCTGTGTGTTTGGGGTCAACCAGTTTTTGTAGCATCAGTGTGTGGACCACATGGCTCCATGCGCTCTCCTCCATCCTGATCGCTTCGCATTCTCCACCCATAAACATCACTAAGGAAAGATCTCAGAACAGGGAACAGCGCAATCTGCTATTTTGCAGAGCTGTCTAATAAACAGGCCGTCGCGTCATGAAATTCTCATATTTGGAGTCAAGGGGATTAAAACAGCATGAGGTTGTTAGTAATACCGTAGTAGGAAGGATCACGTTTGGCGGATGACAGGTCTGCCATGTGCTAAGGACAGATAATCAAAGGTTTGCGTCTGTCAGCTGCAAAAGCAAAGTGCAGACCTGTGACCACAAGCTCACTTTCACCTGCTCTGTGAAATCCTCCGCAAATTTAAAGGTCTTTCGGCAGATGTTTTTTACTGGCCCTGAGCTGCACACACCTCACCTTCAAAAGAAGCAAGAATCTTGTAGAAAGATGGAATTTTCTAGCATGGCTTCTAAATGACACACATGTGCTTAATAATAGTGTGAAAGCTTTGTTGGGATTGATCTAATCTAAGAAAACAGACCGAGTAAAGCCTACGACATACCCAGACTCGAGCGGGATTTGCAGGCATCTGAATTCCTGTGGCGTGACAGCTGCTCAGTACAGTGAAGTCGAACCCACAGCCCTCCTGAGCTTTAATCACGGCCATTCCAACACTTCATTCACTCACGCTGTTGCCCAGCAACCCGCGAGCCACCTCGGGCCATCCCGGGCGACAGGATCGGCGTCTATAAAGGGTTTAGAGATTTATATTAATCAGCATGATGCCGTTAGATTTTTTCATTTCGATTAAGCCTCCCCCACACCTCCTGACAGGTGGTCTGTCTGTTCCAGGCTGCTCCATTGTCCAAACGTAATCACTCTTGGGCCTGTACGTGGCATGGCGAAATGAGGAATGATCAGCCCTGTGTGTGAAAGTCTGCAGTTTATCTGCCAGCCTGTTAACACACACGACGGGTGTTGTGTTTCGGGCGCCCTTGACCTCTCTCTCGTTTGTTTGTTTGCACTTAACCGCTCACTATAGTGGGGATTTTATTGCTCCACCCCAACATTTTTTACAGGCTCTTAATGAGGTGCAATTGAGGGGGAGGCCTCCACTGTGTTTTAATGGAGTTAAAGGGATAGTTCAGCCTAAAATAAAAATTCTGTCATCATTTAGTCACCATCATCGAAAGAGGATATTTTGAGGAATGTCTGTGTGGTTTGGCATCCATATAATGGAAGTCAATGAGGTCCAATGTTGTTTGATTACCAATGTCTTCAAAATAACTTTTGTGTTCTGCAGAAGAAAGAAAGTCACACAGGTTTGGAATGACATGAGGGTGAGTAAATAATGAAAGAATTTTCCTTTTGAGTGAGAATTACAATAAGTTAGGGAGTCAGTAAGTTTAAATGCATTAACCAAAATTAAAGTGATAGTTTTCCCAAAGATGAAAATACTGTTTGCATTTACTCACCCTCTTGTCATTTCAAACCTTGACATATGACTTTCTTTCTTCCGCACAACACAAAAGAAGGTATTTTGAAGAAAGTTGGTAACCGAACAGCTCTGGCCCCCATTCCCTTCTAGACACAAAACCAATGCAAGTGTGGCGTCTTGTGTTGCCTTCTCATAAGGGCAGTGAATCTCTTTCCCGCTCATTCTCTTCCTGCTGGAACACACTTCCTAACTCGGTCCGGTCAACCACATCTCTCACGACATTCAAAAAACTGCTTCAAACCATCTCTAACCCTTTAACACTAACCCTCTCTCTTCCTCTCAACAGGTATTGGTCTGGCTTTTGTTGAAACTAGTAACTTTGTATTAGCACCTGTTGTGTTATTGCTCCTGTATGACATATGGCTTATTGCTCCCTGAACTCTCTGTGAGTCGCTTTGGATAAAAGCCTCTGCTAAATGACTCCATGTAAATGTAAATGTAAATGTAAATGAATGGGGGCCAGATAACAACATTCTTCAAAATATATATTTTTGTGTTCTGTGTAAGAAAGTAAGTCATACAGGTTTGAAATCACAAGAGGGTGAGTAAATGATGACACAATCTTTATTTTTGGTGAACTATCACTTTAATGTGCAGATTTTGTACTTGGTTGATATGGTTTATCTAGTAATTTAACAGTAAGGATTAATTTAACATGCACATGTTCATAAGTGTTGTGCTGTATAATCTGTTTAGTCTACAATTTTAAATTTTAATTACATTTAAAAATACATTTCAATTGGAACCATTTTAGCAGCAAGAATATTGACAATATAGGCTAATAAAACACAGCACTCTTCATGCAAAACATTAGCAAAAGAAAGTCACGGTGGATAATCATGGTGGACAAGTTGTTTCCAGGACCTGTTTTCAAAACAGATTAATTTTAATAAACCATTTACATCAGCCTTAAAAAAAAACATTGACATTTCCCATCCTGCAAAAGAAACATGGGACACTTATTCAACATTTCAAACCTCCCTTTCCACTCTATGTTTGCAATGGAAACTTATGAAATAAGAAACACATATGAAAGAGTAATTGAGTCGGGCCAGAACCACCTTTTCATACCACATGATTGAGTGCAATGGAAATTATTTTATGTGCCTAAAATGAGCCCCCTGCCCATTAGAGAGGACGCTGTATTGGACATGCTTGCCCCTGCGCAGCCAGGAGATTTTTCCTACACGCCAGTCTCTCACCAGTGCCCTGTTAAAGGATAATTACACTGTGGTGTGTTCTTATGATTTTGTCTAGGTCAGTTTTGGGACCTGTAACATCTTGAACCCTCCATTCCCACGTGATAAAACCACATTAACCAAAGTGTTTTTCACATAACCACTCAACTAATTGTGGCCTGAAGCAAGTCTATAAAGCTAAAAATGAACGACATATCCAATCAAAACAGGGTTTAACTGAATATAAGGTGGAAGCTTAATCAATTAAAATCAATATTTGTTTTGCTGAGGGTTAATAGTGCATGCCATTGCGTAACAATAGTCTGTAGGTTGTAAAGTAAGAAACAACTCTAATCTTAATGTCCTCATAAATGTCCCCGACACTCTTTAGTCGATCACGTTCATTAAAAGCACCTTAAATTATATTGAGTACAATACCTGTTCCTAAGAAATGCCGAGCCATAATCACATGCCTGTTTTAAATTAAACCAGAACATTCGGCCATTAAGTTGAAGGATCTTTGTATTTCAAAATCTAAAAGAAAAATAAAAGCTCGCAAAGTTGTTAAAACTCAGCAGCGCTAATTACGCGCCGCGTGCATTCATTGAACGTTCTCAAAACCCATCATATAAAAATATACAAAAGACCCATAAAACAGTATGATTCAAGGAATGCGATTTTATTATCAAAACCTAGCGAATAATTAAGACCAACATGGAAACTAATGGTCACGAGACTGGCCTCACCGCCCTGACTAGCTCTATGAATGAAGCGTCAGGGCACAGATCGATCGCGGTGGTTGAGAGAAACACATGTGTTCCGTGTGTCAGCCTGTAAAAAGCTGCTGGGTGGAGAGTGGCGACTTTTGGCTGTTTATGGCGAGTGATAATAGCCCCTCTATTAAACAGCCACTGTGCTAATGATGCCGCTGGTCACACAACTTCAGTCAGTAACCAAGGCCACTTCAATTTCACTTATTTTAACGCTGCACTTTGGAGTCCGGCAGACCCTGAGGGACATTTTAATGCTCATAACATTGGTGTTTGAAAGTGTTAAACAACAGAAAAAGTACATAAATCTGTACATGAGTTAAAGTAAACATATTAAAGGAAAACTACTTAACTTGTGAATGCACTAATGAATTAAAGTACTGATCGATACGAGCTGTAATTCATTATTTCTGCTATTTAAAGAGAGAGAGAGAGAGAGAGAGGGATGTAATACCACTGGCACACAAATCACAACATATCAGACCAACTAATTAGTCAATCATTTATTTGCACTTTCAAAAACGAATATCAATACATTTTTACATTACATTTCATTGCATGTAATTTGCTTTAAAACACCTTTGAGTGTGAAGAAACTATGCAATATTCTGAAAATACTTAAATATTTTATAAAATATATCATTATTTATAAAACATAAAATACTAATTTATAAAATGTTAGACAATACGTTATACAATATTAAATAATTTATCAAATCAAATTTCAAATAAAACTTTGCTTCAAAACAAATTGGGCAATTCCAGCGTTATGACATCAGAAAGATAGCAGTCTATGCACGAGTTTTCTACTTAAAAAAAGGAACATGTGCAAAACATGCGTTAAGGGTGTGACAAAAAAGGACACAATTTCTGAGAAACAGCACACACTTTAAAAAAAAAAGGTGCTTAAAAGGTTCTTCACAGCGATGCCATAGAAGAACATTTTTGGATCCATAAAGAACCGTTCAGTCAAAGGTTCTTTAAAGAACCATCTCTTTCTTACTTTTTTATAATCTGAAGAAACTGTTTTCACCACAAAGAACCTTTCGTGAAACAGACAGGTTCTTCCCATGTTAAAGGTTCTTTCTGGAACCAAAAGGTTCTTCTATGGCATGTAAGAACCTTTTGAAGCACCTTTTTTAAGAGTATACTTTGTAGAATTTCTGTGAAAATACACAAACCAGATGCAATATACCTAATGGAGAAGGGATGCCTCTATTTTAATAGAAAATCATGTACTAAAAATAAAAAAATTATTTGAAAAGTGAGACCTCACATGGGTATTCGACCCACCAAATGTTGACTGAGTAAAAAAATGTTGTTGAGTAAAAAGATAATGGCATACATAGCTACACGTTGAACCGTATGAGCTATATATCAAAAACATATGTATGTACAGTATGCAGTCAGCTATGTTGTCAAAGTACAGATCTTGTAAATCCATAAAGCAGGAAATCACTGCTGACTCTGCATGCCATTGGAGAGAAGAAACCAACTCTATGATCAAACACCACAATGCTAAAGATGGGGACAGTCTTTAAACACAACCCGGAGATTAGCAATTTCCATTATAGATGACTCATGTTTGTCTTATTTTTAAACTTACTGGAATTTTGTAATAGCCAGCAGGTGGCAAAGAAAGTATGTGAGAGAACATGTGAGCGAGACGGCAAATCTTTCTCTCTGTACGTCTAATAAGTCTCTACATGCACTTACGGATCACTCACACATAGCAACATAACACTTCCCACTATCCCCTTGGAATCTATCACCATTAACACGCATCTAAACTACTTTGTAGAAAAAATCATTTCTTTTTAATGAATGTTGAGGTTGGCACACAACCAAATCATTTACTACAGGTTAACAAAGTGTGCAACTTCTGTACCATAAATGAAATTGCAATTACAACGTATTACAAAAAAAAAATTCCCACGGGTTTCCCAAACATTTCTTTAACAGCAGGTAAATTACATAAAGCAATGCACTCTATAAACTTGAATATATCTAACAAGCATCAAACTCTAACAAACAACAACTTAACTTTCTGTCCCCTACACAATCAAGAGAGTTCTCACTTCATCCATGTGCACTCTTGAAAATAAAGGTGCTTAAAAGGTTCTTTGCAGCGATGCCATAGAAGAACCATTTTTGGTTCCACAAGAACCATTCAGTCAAAGGATCTTTAAAGAACCATCTCATTCTTACCTTTTTACAATCTGAAGAACCTTTTTTACCACAAAGAACCTTTTGTGAGACAGAAAGGTTCTTTGGGTGTTTAAAGTTCTTTATGGAACCCTTTAGACAAAAAAAGTTCTTCTATGGCATTGTGAATCACCTTTATGTGTAAGAGTGTGCTTCAAGCATCAACATACTGTATCTTTACCAACAATATACTGTACTACAAGCCATCACAAATAGCCTTAATATAAAAGTTCCTTTTTTGGAAAAACGATCCCTCTCTCCATCCGTACTGATGAGTGCTCTTCGATTTCAAAACACTCCAGATAACAGCTTGGCTGGCCATAAAGACTTATTTATATTTTCTAGCATCAATAAAGCAATCAACCTCCACCTATTTAATGTACTAGATTTTAATGCCGAGCTGTTGATGATTTATGAGCGCTTTGAAGGGTTTCGTGAGAACGGAAAAATGTAACCTTAAAAGTGACTTGGCCCGCCGCTCGTCCAAAGGCAGTCCTCGCTCTTCACTTTTACTGCACACACAAAGGCCCAACAGGAATATAAGTCTATCCATGATATGTTCTGCTCCTCCCAGACGCAGTGTTTCTGCCACCTTCATCTGTTAAGGATTGGAACAGGCAAGCCTGTAAATATACTCTTATCTGTAACAAGTACAACAACACGGAAGCTTTAATTCAGCGATCGAATAGAAGAGCTGCGTTCTGACCAGCACTGTTGAAATATAAACCTCAGTGTGTTTGCTAACTCATGAGTTACAGTACAGTATGTAATGGTTGCAGAGTTGGCTTTAGCAAAGGAAATTTAAGTATGTTTTGTGAAATGAAAATATTCTTGTCTTAGTTTTAATTGCTGAGACTAAAGTACATTATTCCATGGACAGCCAGGTATATTGTGCATAATATACCACATGGCATTCTGGGTAAATTAACAGGTACCACTTTACAATGCATTAATTAACAAAGTAACAATGGGCAATATACTAGGTTTTTTTACATTTACATTTACATGGAGTCATTTAGCGGACGCTTTTATCCAAAGCGACTCACAGAGAGTTCAGGGAGCAATAAGCCATATGTCATACAGGAGCAATAACACAACAGGTGCTAATACAAAGTTACTAGTTTCAACAAAAGCCAGACCAATACCTGTTGAGAGGAAGAGAGAGGGTTAGTGTTTTTTTTTTCATTTGTCTGACAAGTATTCACAGAAGAGATGGGTTTTAAGTAGTTTTTTGAATGTTGTGAGAGATGTGGTTGACCGGACCGAGTTAGGAAGAATGTTCCACCAGGGAGGAGTGAATGAGAATGAGCGGGAAAGCGATTTACTGCCCTTATGAGAAGGCAACACAAGACGCCGCTGGTTTGCTGAACGCAGGGATCTTGATGGGGTGTAGGAGGGTGTGAAACTATGCCGGTGCAGATCCGGTGATAGTCCCGTAGGCAAGCATCAGTGACTTGAATCTGATACGGGCGTCATCCGGTAGCCAGTGGAGAGAGCTGAAAAGGGCCGTCGCATGAGCCCTTTTGGGCTGTTGGAAGACGAGGCGTGCTGCTGCGTACCGAACCAGCTGGAGTTGCTCGATAGCCCTTGCAGGAAGACCGGCAAGGAGAGCGTCGCAGTAGTCCAACCTTGAGATTACCGGGGCCTGGACAAGGAGTCGTGCCGCATGCTCAGTGAGATAGGGTCTGACCTTTCTCACGCAGAATAAGGCATATCGGCATGACCGCGTTGTCTTTGCAATGTGATCGTTGAAGGACAGCTGTTCATCAAATATGACTCCGAGGTTCCTGGCTGTTTTGGAAGGAGTGATTGTGGTATTGCCAAGTTGGATGGTGAGATCGTGTTGTTTTTAGCGTGTAATGCTTAGGACCACTGTAGGAACATGGCGAATTCCATGCAAGGGGACTTGTGGTGTATGTAGATTAAAATAGCGCATTGTAAGGTAATAAAAACATAACGCTTCATTCATTCGAAGACATAGTTATGTATAGTATATTACATTTCTGTCAATAGATCCTCTAAAAAACTACACATTGGACCTTTAACAAATACAACTTTATTGTAAAGTGTTAGAAATTAACACCAAAAAATATTTTAAATATGGATGCATGTTAAGGGTGGCCCTATGCAAAATTTAGCATTTGCAAAGGTTTCTGTAGCATGTTTGAGGCAGCTTTCCCTTGCGACTGCACAAACGCACACATACACTTTGCTTACCAACACCCTCCGTCTCAGGACTCCTATTGAGAACTGCCATCACTCATACACCCTGGTGATGACAACTGCTCAGAGCAGAGAGTAAACGTATTGTTCCCCAGAGATCAAGACTGAGAAAGTGAGAAAGATGCGGATTGAAAAAAGGAGATTGGACGGAAAACAAGCCAATAAGAGAAGTGTGCAGATTTAGGAGGGAGGACAAGAGAAGGATGAAGAATCAAAAAGGCATATTAGTCTTATCCCTGCTCACCTGTGTTCAAAGTCCGGGCTGTGAAGATAGAGAGCCCTGGCCCAGTCTCCCAGGGTCATGCCTCATTGGAACACAAACATCCTGCCTGGGCCATGTGGCTTTTTATCTGTTCTCTTCACTGCCCTCCCCTCCACCAGCGTAACCTGTAACCATATCCTACCTGCAGCGTATCCTTTACAGGCATTCATCAACATCAGCCATTAAGACCTGTTTTTGAGAATTTTTAGTTATAGGGAGGCATATGTTTCATCATTTATGTATTTGCATGTATTTCATTCAATTTGAGTATTTTACGAGTTCATGCATTGCCTGGGATTCGAACCCATGATCTTGTTGCTTGCAGCATTACAGTCTGAGTTACATTAACAAAACGTTTTTAAACCAAGGAATGTTTTTTGATGGGTCTTTCGAGGTAGGGTTCAATGCATTGGGGTGACTAGTTGGATTACAGAGATATGTTGTTGCACCATGCTTGGGGAGCACAGGAGCACAGGATTACTCCAAAACAATATCCCAATATATCTCCATGTCATTAGTTCTACAGTATAATCCGCAATGGATGAAAACATTGAAGAGCTCATTTGAAGTGTTCAAACAAGACCGATTTCTTACAAACTATCAAGAAGTTGACACACCACAGGTGATGTAAAACATGTTTGCACTACAAGTAGTGTGAATGGAGATATGTGATCATGGCAGGCCTTATTTCAAGACTTTTCCAAAAGCTCCATCATAGAATATGGCTCAGCTTTGGTTATGACCGAAAACCAAAACAATTCTCACACTATTCGAGTGAGTGGTTGTGTTGGATGGTTTGTTTTTGGTTCTTTCAGAACGCAGATGCCACCAGCACCTCGCGTTTAGCCAATTTCCGTAGTGGCTTCCAAATGTTTACCTTGAATGAACAGCAGTTACATGCCGGTTGACACATCAGATAGGAAGACTCATCGGGCAATGGAGAAGCATCAGTCAATCTACAGATAGAGATGTTTTTTAGAGGGAAACTGTCGACAACAAAAGAACGTCTTTTGACCTTAGAACATTTCACACAAACATTCAGCTAGTCTTCAATATCGAAAGATATTATTACACATGATAAGAATATGTAGGTCACAGTCTTCAAAGGACTCACCATTGCATTTGCGTGGCAGTGGATTACGGAGGAGAGTTCTCACATGTTTCCTTTTGGCAATTTGTTTTGAAGATGGTTCTTGTATTGATGACTGTGTCCTGAATCTTTGAGAAGTTTTTTCAAGAATTTCTCACTTTCATCTCTGTTGTTCATGTTCTCCTGTGTTAATGGTTTGACAATGAGTCACATGTTGAAAGATCGTTCTCAGGAATGTCTTTGAGGTGTCAGCCTGATCCCTAATTGTGGAATGAATCATCAGTCTTTAAAACAGCCTCTGAAAACAGAAAATGTATCTTAAAGAGTTTTCGTGATGAAACAAAAATACCATTATTGGTAAACAAGGTAAACAAAACTTTGTTTTGATGCACACAATGAATGCACATTTTAATCACATTTTCACCATTACAATAAATATGGTACATTCTCTCTCACATTACAGTAGTGACAATGATACACATTTGCATTTCAGTTGGCCTGAGACTGGTTTATTAATTGTTATGAAACTGCAATAGAAAGAAATGTAAATGGTTCTAAAAATAAAGTTCATAATCCAAAATGTTATTTTATGAATTTATGCTTAAATATGACCTGGATATATTTCTGACAGGTTTGGCCTATTTTCACCCAACACCCATAGATTCACCCTGCAAAATTCTAAAAAAAAGCTGTTGTGTGTCTAAAGAAAAAACGTGTATCTCAACGGGGAAAGGAAAACATCTCTAAATGCCAAGATCCAAGCGTTTTACAGGACAATTATTATGATTGATGGCTTAAACCGTTGCTATGAAATTCTTTGACCCTGGTGGACTTTATGGGGCAAGAGGTTGTGCAGGTTTTTGGTTTGAGTATATGGGTTTGAATGTGTGTGTCTGTGTTTGCTGTGAGGCTGTTCCTACACCCGCATGAGTGGAGAACAGATTACGATGCCCTCATCTTCTTTACACCTTCTTTACCTCACCACACGCTTTTGCCTTTCCCTCTCTAAACATCTTCAGTAAAGTTGCAACAGATCCAAAATTCTTTTGTGCCCCTAGTGATCCAAAGTAACCTTGTCTGGATATGGGCAAGTCTCATTTGCAGGTTTCTTTAGACAATTTTGCTGAAGCAATAATTCATTTCAAGTAGTGGTTGGGTCAGCACTGCATAAAGATATTAAGACCTGTTTTGGGGAATTTGTTGTTTCACATTAAAATGTGCTGTTTTAAAGATTGTGAGATATTTTATTTAATACTCGAAAACAAGATACAAGCATATATGCTTGTAAAGAACAAGATTTTTGCAATGATGGAAACAGGACCCCAGCACAGCAGATGTAATTGGTTGTATTTAACAAGGTTAGTCTTCTTGCATCGCTGTGGCCACAGATAAGGAGTTCTAGTGCCTATACCCATATTCCCCCATTTCCCATACGTTCACTGGGCCAGATAGAAGGCTCCGATTGGCTGAGCTGATAAACCTAGGCCTGGTTTCCAAACGACTCTCCTCTCTTATCCTTTCATCACACTCAATTTCTCTTCTTTCAGTCCCAGCTGGCATAATCGAAGCTATCAGCAACATACATTTTACATTTGGCAGATGCTTTTATCCAAATGGACCTATAGTGGATTTAAACTATACATGTTATCAGTGTGCATGATCCCTGGGGTTCAAACCCATGACCTTGGCGTTGGTGACACCATTAAGTACCATTTGAGCCCCATGAAGAGATAACGACAACTGTTTTGTTCTTTAATGCTCTTGTAAAGTGTCCTTTAAAATTTTGCACACATTTTATCACAAAGCAAACCCATACAGGGTGATCAGGAAGCTGATGAAAGTGAGGCTACTTAATAAATAGATAAATGAGATAAACAACTGACTATTCTATTATGCACGTAGAAAGAGACAAGTAATTTAGTGTTAAAGGAGACGATTAATTTAGCACAGCGCCGTATAGAAAAAGATTTTACAGTTTACTGTCAATACACGTAAATATTTGCTGCAGAATGCAGTCAGAAACAATGATTCCAGAAAACGTTGTAATAACAACACTTGCACTACAACAGAAAGCACTTAAGCAGTGCAATGTGCACTTTGTCAAATGTTTACATGTCCGACAGGGCCTCAAAGGAACAAAAACACCAGAGCAAAACAGAACAGAAAGAGAACTTATATTACAGTGTTAGTGTATCTCTGTGGATCTGTTTATTTCTGCTTCGTGTTGAAAGGAAATCTTACATCTGATCTCGGCAGTAAACTGTGTTCTCACAGGGGAAGCAGAGTTTTTATCTTTCAAACGTTTATACAGCGAGCTTCAGAGACGACCTCCACATTAAGTGTTGTGATTGATAAGAACTCCAACATGTCTGTTTGTTGCTGCCGTGTGGCACACATCCCCTGATGCTATGAGTTTCCAGTGTCTATTTAGTTAAAATACTACACTTCACAACATTGTAATCTGTATTTTTGTCTTGTAAAATTTCTAACACATCTAACACATTTACAGAGGTATATGATCAAAACTAGAAAAGACAACTCAATGTTAAGAAATATTCTCAAAAAACAAATCTCAGTATGATGCACAATAAAGCAAAAAGAAAACACTATTTCCCCACAAATTTTCAATATGATGCATACAGCAAACTTGAATTTAGTGCATGTGCAAACACAATAAAAGTAGTGGCGGGTGAGGTGAGAACAGGAAAATCGGGTTAAAATAACACCTTTGCAGCACTTCAGGTACACAATCTGGGTGTGAAATGGACCACGTCCCCAGAAGTTGTTTGTTTTCAAATTTGTGTACATTCCTGCACGGCTCCTCGCTCAGCTTCAGGGCTTTAGGTACACAATCAGAATCACTGTTCCGTCCCTCTTATCGCAGCAGCACAAAGTACTGCTTCATATCTCCAAAAGCTCAGACGCACAGTGTGTTCACACCTCGTGTTGGACGTGCCAGCCTCTGACTTCTGGGCGTGTCCTTCCCTGCTTTGATCATGCAGGCATCATCACCATCATCATCGCTGTCAATGTCACTTGTGACATCACAATGTTTTGCAGTCTCATACAGATGAATGTGTCTGGCAGACAATGAAAAGGTGAAAAAAAAAACCATTGGTACAATGAAGGGACCATACCACGTCTGGGGGAAAATATAGAGATTAAACAACAAGTACAAATAATTGCCAAAAAGTACCCACCTTGAAACTTCACATAATACCATACAGCAAATTTACTAGCTAAAAACCACCCAAACCACCTTAACAACTGTACAGCAATACCTTATTAGCAACCACCCAAATCACCTCCACAACTGTACAGCAACAACTTGGAAACCACCCAAACCAGCTCAGGAACTGCACAGCAACCCTTTGCCAACAACCCAGGACACCTCAGCAACTGTACAGCAACTCTATGGCAACCACTCAAAACAACGTCTTAGCAACCACCCAAAACACCTCAGAAACTGCATAGCAATGCCTTGGCAATCACCTAAAACACCATAGCAACTGCATAGCAACGCCTTGGCAACCACTCAAAACACATCAGCAACTGCAACGCAACCACCTGAACAGCATTGACATAAAAACCACTAAAAACACCTCAGCAACTGCATAGCAATGCCTTCGCAACAACCTACAACACCTCAGTAACTGTACAGCAACACCTTGGCAATCACCTGAAAAACCTCAGTAACTGCACAGCAATGCCATAGCAACCACTCACAACACCACAGCAACACCTTGGCAATCACCTAAAACACCTCAGCAACGCCATAGCAACCACTCACAACACCTCAGAAACTGCATAGCAACATCTTGGGAACCACTCAAAACACATCAGCAACTGCATAGCAACGCTTTGGCCCCATAAAACCGCAGCATCTGATTGTGTGTCATTTATCTACAGTAAAAGCTCAAGGGCATTGCATGTAAGCCCATCAGAATTGGGAACGATTCTTATCACCATTGCATCATAAAACTATCCCACATTTGACTAAATCCAAAGAGACAAAAACTCACTGAGAGATGCTCATTCTGAGATATACTGCTCTGGATAAGGCACCGAATCAGCTTCCAGTTGGACAGCAGTACAGGGGCCTGTACGGTGCCGTATATGGATATCTGACTGCATCAAATTCAAAGCAGGTACAGTACATGGGAAAAGACTCTCACACAAACCAAATTAATAACCTGCAACAAAATGTGTGTGGTTAGGCAAAGGCATTCAGGAAATCAGTACCGAGCGGTATATTTGGGTCATGATAAGGAGATCGAAATCCTTGCTCAAAGGCATGAAGTTCACTGCATCTCTCAGCAGCCAGTTGAGCGAGGAAGCGCAGAGAATGCATGACTCATCTTGAGCTCGCATTGTTCACACGTCCATTTCTTCTCTCTTCCGCTTCCATTTTTGTGTTTTCTTTTTCTTGTAGTTTAAATCAATTACGCACTCAAAAATGTATTATTTGGCTAAACGTAATTGAAGACGGAGGTCCCACATGTTGGAGAATGGCTAATTTAACATTAAGATACACTCAGTATATTACCTCTTTAAAATATCTTAAAAATGTTGTGCCAGGAAATTATCCAATAATATTATGGAGATTTCAATTATCCCTAAATACAGGCGATACAACTGTAAAAAATGACAATAAAAATGTAAAATAAAATTTCCTACTTATAATACATTGTGCCCTAATTTATGTTTTTTTACAGTGCACACCACCAAGCATGTATTTTTCTTCTGTTCCTCAAAACTCCAACAGAACGAAAACACTGCACTTCTTATTCATAATCCTCCACATCAAAACACATCAAATAAAAACTTTTCTTTTTCCTTAAAAGTCTTAAAAGCAACGAACCGTATGCTTCAAAATTCATCGCTGTACTTTCAATGCAATGCAATATATTATCTCTACAACAAGGTAGAGATAAAACAAATGTACAAAATGAAAAAACGGAAACAGAGCGGAACGTACAAAAAAAAGAAACCTACAACAGCCCTCCATGTCCTGACAGTAAGAAACCGTATACAGTATGTGTCATATCCAAAAGCTGGATTCGGTGAAAAATATAATATAATTGTGTGTATTTTTAATTTAGCGTGGCCAGTTTCTCTGCTCCACTGGCTGTGTGTCAGGAACGTCCCCGGTTCCACTGCTCGAGCGGAGCTGAGATCAGACTCTGGAGTCTTGCTCAAAATTGCAAGCAGGTGTTTGTTCGTCATCCCTCTTCAGATCACCTCACAATCCCTTTGCTTCTATAATAATTGCTTTGCTTCGGCTCAACTTTTGAGCTCCATAAGCTTTCAGTGCGTGCTGCAGGTCGTAAACGTATCTACACCATAATGCTGTTTCCTGGAACTAGTATGTAAGGTGGTCATAAACGAAGGCTGGTGTCCTGCACGCTTCCTGCTGTAAAGAACAGTTTTTTTTGGCACCGAAACATCTCGGAGGAACGTTAGGAAGCAACATGCCGTTTATTGCAGGACCTGACAAATACCTCTGTGATTTACCATGAAAGAGATCTAAAATAAGGGGTGGAATTATAGGCTTTATAATGTACGGGTGGACCATACAACACTGGGTATTGTTAGAGAACCCAGAGTGAAGGGAAGGGGTTTACGACCGCACCATGTGCGTCTAAGACGGGTTAATCCGAGCCTCGCTGTAAGTGCTCAAGACAGATGGATGCTGGTTTTCAGTGATAGCCCAGATCGGGGGTGCAGTACCTAATGCAGGTGAGGAAAGGCTGGGGCCCATATGAACAGATTCGTTAAAGTTATTGAAAGAATGAATCAGAGGTTTGCGTCAGTGTTGCCATGTCCACTTTTTATAAGCGATTTTCTACTTGCATAAGTTGCTTATAAAAAAATTTCATTCACAATTTCAATTTCCAAACATCAACTTGGGTTGCATTTCAATTACTCACACCATGACTCTCTTGAAGGCCTCAGTCTGATTATTTCTATGGTGGTAATGACTTTATAACTGCACTTCCACAAACCTTAGCCTGTTTTCAGGCTAATGGCTTGTCCACACCGTGACGATAATCGTTTATGGTCGATGTTTAACGCCTCGTGACTAAACAAAGGGCGCCAATGTGAGTGTGCACACCCACGCTCAAAACCCCAGGGGTAAAAGCGTCATTTCTTTTAAACGCCTCGGGCTCATTTTTTTCTGTTTGACGCGCCACGTTAAAAACAGGCCGACCAATGAGATTGCCGCTTTTGTTCACGTGCCTGGAGCTGCGGAAGTTACAGTAAATCACGACTTGGTGGCGCTCGGTCTTGCTGAGCACACATTGACGAAGAGGAAGCAAGATGAATTCTTCTTCTGTGTGACAAGAGTGTCAGAAGCATGACGTTGTGCAGCGCAACCTTGTGTACCGGGTCATTTCAGTTTTTCATTAAGCGCCATCTATGTCATGGAGTGAATTTGCACTGGCTCACCGCCAATGAAAATCGTTTGTGCATGAACGTCGAAAAACGTCTTGAAAAACGCTGCCGATAAGTTGTTTGAACCTGATGGTAGATTTGGTTCACATTGGTGAGTTCACACATCTTACACACTTTTTTACAAACAACAGAGACAGCAGACAGTTTAATAAATATGATACAAGATGTGAATATAAAAAGTGATTCAAATTCTCATAATCACTAAAACCACTAGAACTAAGATTACAAATAAATAAAATAATATAAAAAGTAAACAAATATAAAAAATAATAAAATAAATAGTTAAATAGATAGACTTTACAAAGTTGCGACAACATGCGAGACGAAGTAATTTCTACGGGAACAAAACAGTTTTTCATAAAATGGTTATTTTCAGTTCTTGATTCTGATTGGTCAGATTCTGCACACAGTTCAGGAAGGCTTTTAGTGATTTTACTTCATGAAAGTTGCATTGATACTTTTTTGCTTGAATACTTCTATCGTAAGGTAACCGTTATATAAAATCAACAAGGTACTCGATGCTGGCGCTGTCTCGTGAATAAGTGATGGTTAAGGGTGTTATTGGGCACGGTGTGAAGTGGACGGACTTATCTACGATACAGCACAGCCTTTCGTACTGTTTTGCTTACCACGTTGTTTTAGAAATCATGGGCTTAAGAAGCAGATATGCATCTCCGTCATAGCATAAATGAATGAATGAAAATTCATTCTTCATTGTGGTGTCGAATAATTTTCAATCGCATTTAAAAGCAGTCGGGCATTAAGAAGCCCTGCTGTTTGCATTGTTTCACAGTTTAACACCTCACAGCTGGAGTTTGAGGAGGTAAGCGCCCCTTACATCATTCCCTGAGGCTGCTGGGTGCTGAAAACATTAAGGATCAAAGCTGGGGCTGTTTTGTACACAAAGCAAGCAAACACTGACAAACACATGCTTTATCTGAACCCGTCATCGTCGCCAGAACTGACTCAACTGGCCACGTTCTCTTATGCATATCCATGATTCATTTTTCACTTCAAGGACAAAATGTGGAGCTTTGAGGATCAACATGGCATCACGTTTCTGCCGGCATTTTACTGTTGGACATTATGAACATATATGCCTTTTGTGTTAACAAACAGTAGAAAGATTCTTATGCAGGGTCTTAAATGTCATGAGGGTGTATAAATGATGACAGCATGTTTATTTTGGGTTGAAGTATCCCTTTAAGACAATAACCTGACAAACTACATGCTCAGCCACATCACTTCCCCATGCGGCGTCATTATGCAGAAGTTACCGGCTTTACGTTGTCATGACAACAAACCTGAAAGCCTGAACATAACATAACACAGATAAGTCTAGCATTTTTGTTGTTGTTATTTACATTACACGCCGTCTAGCTAAACCCAAATCCAGTGTGTGCTGTGTTTAGAATCCTCTTGTAAATTCAGGGAGAAAATCCAACAATACCTACAATCATTATGGTCTGAGTTCAAAGACAATGAAGCAAGCCGCAGCCATGACACTCTTTCCTAATGTGCTCCATCTTTTTCTCTCTTGCTTTTCCTAGGCTAATTCTCTTTCTCCTCATGCCTTCAAAGGACTTAAACAACCCCAGAGCGAGTCCGTCTCGTGCTATAGATACCCACAGGCACAAACACGCTGGTACACACCTCCCCTGCCAATTTGTCTTCACGTATCTAGAAAAGCCTCTGGTACGAAGCAAAGCCAAATCCCTCGGATCTGGAATCCTCTCCTCTGGCCAGATTGATGGTTAGCCTGAGTGCTCTCGTTTCCTAAAGTTATTAAACACATTTATCAAGCATCTCGCAATCGTTGGAGAGAGAGGAACTTAAGTGCTGGCACGCCGTGGGACGTGATTAAAGAGCGTTTAACGAGCTGCAAAAACGTCTCCCGCAGCTCGCATGCTCTCATCACACCCTCCCCGCCAGAGACGGCCAATCAGAGCGTTTGTGTGCTTTAGCGCACAGTGAGACTGCCTGTTAGGTCATTCTTCGGATGGGCACCTCACATGTGGTGCTGAATGCTGAGTAAGCTTTGATTGCCAACTTGGCATATTGAAGTGCAGGTGCTGGGTGGGCTCATAAAGACTTTTGTGCCAGGGTTTCGAAAGACGTACATGCTCTCTTTTTCCTCTAAGCAACGTTAGATCATTTTTTTTATATGGCAGTCACAGTTATACAAAACAAAGCCATAAGTCAAAACCAGTTCACCATGAGTTCACCTATTGTAGATCCAGTCTTGATGAAGGAGTAAATAACAATGGACTTTGAATTAGGTCTTGACAAATATGTTATAGATACAGTAGTTAGAAATGGATTTGGCTTGCTGTCTTAAAGGGATGGTTCACCCAAAAACTTTATTTATTAAGAATTTTAATTCCCGGATTAAGAATTCGGAGGCCCCTGGGCACAAGTGTCTTGCTACGAAGTCATTTTTACTAAGAAGAAACGGGCAGTCTTTGTCAATGATTATACTATAAGAGTAATGTGTCAATTTGTTCAACTTTATTCGTGCAACAAGCACCTGGCAACTCACATTCTTATGTGAGTTGCCTGGTTATGTGAGTTGCCTGGTTATGGGTTATGGGCAACGTTCACCTGGTTATGGCAGACGCTTTTACACTGCATTGTATTATACATTTTGTTTCTGACTACGTGCTATCCCTTGGGATCGAACCCATGACCTTGGTATTCCTAGTGCCATGCTGTAACCACTGAGCCACAGGAAAGCTGGAAGATGAGCGAGTAATGTGTTCAAGTAGCCTATACTTCTTTAGCCTATATACCTTTAATACAACATCATAATATTTGCGTGTATGTTAACATTTTGCGATGTATGTAAAAGCACTGTAGATTTTCTCATGATGAAGGCTAAATATCTGTAAAGTAAGGCAGACCCATATTAATATAAAATTCACCAAATACATGTAAAAACAACCCTTACCTTTTGAGATTGAAGACAACCGTGAGGGTAGGCCTATTCTAATTCATAGATTATATTTACAACAATACAGCCGTTCTAATTGACATATTTTCATTTTGGCTATGTTTTTTCACACAGCCTCCGACTAGGAAACCATTTGCATATTTACAGATGAAATGTGTTCATGTTTGTATATCCAAACAGTCGATAACAGTCACAGGTTGTTGGAAACGCCATAGGCAACTCATTTCATTCAGGAGTCACCTGTCGTACAGTGAAGACCTCGCAGGGCAGCACCGGCGACATTTTCCCACTGAATGAAATGAAAAAAAAAAGCGGCTATAGGGCTCGTAAAAGTTAAATCAAGAGACAGACTTCCTAAATTAGAAATACTGTTTTGTATGGGCACCTCCATGTGTGCTGGTCAGAGACACGCACGGCAGAATGAACACAGCGGAAACACTGTTATGTGAAATTTTCTTCCCCTTGCTTTGGCCTCAAGCGCGCATGGGCCCCTGGGCCTGTGCCCATCATGCCCTTTGGATAATCCGGCCCTGCATTTACACACCCTCAAATCATTACATATCTGTATAACTTTATTTGTTCTAATGAACACAGAGAAAGATATTTGGAAGAATGCTTGTAACCAAACAGTTCTTGGCCACCATTGACTACCATAGTAAATTCCATTGTAAATGTATTTGTTCTGTTGAACACAAAAGAAGGAATGTAGGAAAGCAAACAGTTCTGAGGCACTTTTTACTACCGTTGCAATTTTTCCTGCTATGGTAGTCAATGGTGGTCAAGAATGGTTTGGATTGGTGGGTGAGTAAAAGATGACAGCATTGGTGACCTGTCCCTTTAATGGTCAACTTGACCTTCGGTCTTCTTCAGAAAGGATGGCATACATATAAGTATCAAACTCAAACTCAAAATTAGATCTGCTTTTATTCTGGTGCAGAATGTCCACTTTTCAGCATCCAATCAAACGCAGATGGAGAATCTGCAAAATACTGTCATATTATGTTTTTCTTGTCGAAAATCCTGAAAGTCACATTACTAAAGTAAAATGGGTTGCAAATGTCTTTCCATGTTGACTTTAAGTGCATTCTAGGCATGTATTTAATCAGCACGTCTGTTTCATTGGAAACAAATCAATTGTACCCTGGCAACGTTCTGCTCTACCAGTTCAGCTACAGTATGTGCAGAACGACCTCAAGGAATAAAAGTTTCAAACAAATTGATTACAATGAAGTAAACTAGTTTCTGACCATCAGGGAAAGTTTCTCTGCGAAAACAGGTCTTCAAAGAAGCAACGTTCATAAATAAAGACAGAAAAGTTATTTAAACCTCATCAGAACACAATCCCAGCACAAGAAATGTGTCAATTACATAATTTATCTTGTTAATTAAAAATAACTTTATCTCTTCAATCAAAGTGGCCGATTCTTGTTGCAGACACTGCGTCCGCTGTGCTCTTCCCTGAAATCCACAGTGTTTATTTAAGCGTTGCACAACAGAGCTGTCCATCACAGCTCTGTCATGCCTCCTGCGGCCCCAACACACGCTCACGTCTGTGTAAGTGAGAGAACGGGCCCAGCGGATTGAAACCCGACCTGAGATCAGTCTAATATTAATGAGTGTGTGACTGGTGACCTCTGCTCTGCCTCGGAGCACTGCTCTCTACTGTAGCCCCCTCACTGACTGCTTCTCATTTGCGCTGCACTGTTGCTGCCCGTCTGCCAAACAATCCCCAGCATTCCACACACACAATTTATGGATTTTATTAAACCTCTCAAGATGTATGCCCTTGGCACTGTTAGAAAACTTCAGTTTGGCAGCGTCTACAAGAAGATATTTTTCTCTGTTTCACTCCATCTTTTGCATTCACAGAAGACGTATCAGTTTCTAAATTCAGGGCAAAATCGGCTTCTAAATTCAGGGGAAAGCCTTTCGTGTCTGGTTAGAAAAGGGATTTCTTGAGCCGCGCTCTGGAAAATGTAGGAGGACACTGCTAGGCAGCAGGATGGACTGTATTTCACACTTAGAAAAATATACCAGTTTGTAGCAGTTTTTATTGCCACGTTTAATGTTTTTTCTTGGACTACTTCAAAACTCGAATGGTTTCCCCACGTCATTTCTCTACAGCGAGTTTTCTTTGTCGCCCAGTTCTGTTCAGTGTGCACAGTGTATACAGTGCTTCTTCTTCTCTTGCCATGAAAGTCTATGCAAAAGTTGAGAAATTTGGCACACAAATAGAGGACATTTGGAACTGTTACCATGGCAAATATGGAGTCTATAACTCTATAGCGCCCCCACCAGTTCAAACTTCCACATACATTTTTGCTTATAATTGTTGAAGTTGTAAGCAAACATTTCCCTATGGTTATAAATGTGGTTTTCATAATCTGATCATATGACATGTCCAAGATATTCCCCTATGTTGAAGGGCTTGACCCCATAATTGCTGCTTGCAGCTATATTTTAATTTGAGTTATTGTTCATTTCTACATAAACTAATGTAATTTTCACATTTGAAGCTGTATAAATGACCATAAATTATGTATGTACAAATAATCAATAGTGTATATAAGAAATAAAATTAGATTACATTACAAATGTAACATTAACCTTCATTAGTAAATACAAAAACATGAAAAATAAATACATTACAAAAAAGATGGTGTCGCTTTGGATAAAATCGTCTTCTAAATGAATAAATTAAATGTAGTAAAAGCTGTAACAAAAACGGTTGTTTATTCTTACTTTAAGATGTGTGAAACTAATAACAACACATTTAAACCTCTTTCTAAGGTGCAACCAATAAACTGTTCCACCACAGTGCTTACACAGACAGAGTGAGTGCTGGAACGTGTGTAGTGTGAAACAGGCCTACGAGCCAAAGACAGACAGAGGCATCAAGAGAGAGATAAGTGAAGTGAGAACGAGTGAGCGCAGATATAGCGTGCTATTGTGTCAGGCAGTGAGAATGTGAAAGTCGAATTCTCTGGCAGTGCTTTTCTAACGGGGAGCAGCCGGGTGACAGGTGTTTACATGTAATGGACAGCGACTGGAAGCTTCCTGCAAATCATTCTAAAGATGCCTTGAACCCTTACAGGTGGATCTCTGAAATGTTCTCCAAGCACAACCTGGCTGGCAACCTTTGATCTAGAACCTGATATACCGGCAACGTATTAAAAAGAAAGTTCACCCAAAATTCTAATATTTTCATCATTTCTTCAAGTACCAAAAGATTGACAAGGTAACGACTCTCCACCCCAATACACCACAACTATGATACTTTTGAAAAATAAAATCCTCATTGAAAGTGAATGAATGTCTGGGGTAACCAAATTACAATCAATCACACAACTGAAACATACAATCAACATTTGATATTTGATCTACAGTTCTGTGAAGCAAGATTTTTGATCAGTGTAGTGAGACTTGCCAGCACGATGTGCCAAAAACAGGATCCAAAAAACTGTCTTGTTGCGTTCTGCTTAATGAGGCTGGGTAGCTGAAACACTCCCATTAATATGGAAGAGATTTATTGCTCGACATTTTATCACATTGCACCTGGTTATGACCCTGATACGTGATCGATTGTATAGGTCAATGATGAAAGTTAATATTCATAATAAAGGAATTGGCCAAAACATGCTGTGGGTTAACATTCCAGAGTGTCTGGCCTCAGATGAGGACATGAGTAGCTGTTCATCGATGAAGAGAACCTTCTTCGCACTCAAGCCACAATCACAGACACATGCGGAACCTTAAACGCATTAACCTTCATGTGCACTGACGGTAAACCACTTCCTCCAGTGCCCACTGCGTCGCACGCTCTCGCAATGAAGAGGCAAACCGATGACAGATATCAGTTAGAGTTGACGTAAACTGCACAGTAGTCACTCCCCATCCTCACTCACTACATCTAATGCTGCATGCACGACATGAGTTCAGTAAGTACAGATGAGCCCGACTGGATGTGCTGCACATGGAGTCTTTGATTCGAATGCTTGTAGGCAAAGGTAATGGCATCAATATGGCATGAATGTCTTGCATAAGTTTCTAATAAAGAATCTCATTTGCACTTTTCTACATTCAGACTTGCTGCATGGGGGCCGGTCATGTGACACGTGAGAAGCAGTTGCGTTCAGCGTTACTGACGTCGAACCTATTGCGACGCTTGTACACGTGGCATATTTGTATTAGCAAGTTTAAGCTAATAATAACACGTACTTTTTAGTTAATTTTGTTCTTCATGTCAAGTTGTCATACAGTATGTGACTTGGAACATACAGTGCACAAGTCATATGGATACTTGTAGGGTGTTGTCCTTCAAGAGCTTGACAGCCTGCAAAGAAAGTCATATGGGTTGGGAACAACACAAGTAAATTACGGTCACATGCTTTTGTTACTGTTTCATCTAATAGGCCCTTCGTACTTAAGTCAGAATCATTCAAAAATGAGAGACAGCGGACATATGACTTCAGTTAAAGTGAAAACGCAACTCTGGTTTGTTCGTTTCAAACTATGCTCAAGCAGTTCTATCTTAATGTTTTTTGCAAAAAAAAGACAGCATTATTAGTGATGCTTTGAAAAAGCATAACTATTGTTATTCGAACATACATACTTCTTATAATTATTCTTGTTCCGCCAAAAGTTTGGCATGCTACTTAACTTGTCCCGCAGCTTTTGACGTAGACCCATGAAGGAATACATCACATCGACGGGCCTATTGACTTAAAAATCCCATTGACTTAACATTGCGCCCAACTTTGAGGGATCGCAGCTCCGAGCGAGGATATCGTAGAAACATGAAAATAATACACGATTTGAAGAGGCTATCAGGCTCTGTAAGAACATCACTCACAATGGGGTGTAAGTTGTACCCCTGGGGTTTAAGAGCCTCCCAAAATTTCCCAATCACAGGAAGCATGCCCATATAAGGCGTAAAACTTCCCGTGTTGAATATCTTAGCAGTACAACCACTTAGAGACAAGGGGGTGGGCTCATTTTACTCAGACTACCAATCAGTGTGACATGATCATTATGAAGTTATTAAGCCACGCCCATAGCAACCATTTACAGCAACCTAGCAACCGATCCCATAGACTCCCATTATAAATAGTCCATGTGGATATCTTTGCAACACAGTGTCGTAGAGACAAGGGGGTGCGCTCATTTGACTCACACAACCAATCAGTGTCACAGGATTATCTTGAAGCTATTAAGCCACGCCCATAGCAACCATTTACAGCAACCTAGCAACCGATCCCATAGACTCCCATTATAAAAGGTTCAGGTGGATATCTTTGCAACACAGTGTCATAGAGACAAGGGGGTGGGCTCGGTTTACTCAGGCAACCAATCAGTGTCCCGGGATCATCATGAAGCGTCTAAGCCACGCCCATAGCAACAAAACATGTCAGCCTAGCAACCATTTAGCAATACCTATATCTCTGCATCGGAACATAGTAGAGAGACGGGGGTTGGTTCTTTACACTCATAGCTTAGAGCATCATCAATTGGCAGATGCTAAGCCACGCCCATAGCAACCAAACAGGTTAGCCTAGCAACCATTTAGCAAAACCTATATCTCTGCATAGGAACTTCGTAGAGACACGGGGGCTGGTTCGATTCACTCATAGGTTAGAGTATTATCAATTGCAGATGCCAAGCCACGCCCATAGCAACCAAACAGGTTAGCCTAGCAACCGTTTAGCAAGCCTATATCTCTGCATCAGAACATCATAGAGACACAGGAGTTGGTTTGTTTCACTCATAGGTTAGAATATTATCAAGTGCAGATGCCCAGCCACGCCCATAGCAACCAAACATATTAGCCTAGCAACCATTTATCAACGCCTATATCTCTGCATCAGAACATCATAGAGACACAGGGGTTGGTTTGTTTCACTCATAGGTTAGAGTATTATCAAGTGCAGATGCCCAGCCACGCCCATAGCAACCAAACATATTAGCCTAGCATCAGTTTAGCAATATGTATATCTCTGCATCAGAACATCGTAGAGACATGGGGATTGGTTAGATTCATTCGTGGCTTAATGTGTTATCACTCTAGTGCCCAGTTCCGCGGTTTGCCACAAAGCATCACTCACATTTTCTTCAGAAAATGTACCTATCTAGTTACACTATATGTGTTACTGAAGATGACTTGGATTTTCAGCTTTTTGTGGTTTCTCGGCTCAAGCGAACACAAGTGGTCAACTGAACAAAAACATTTTCTTTGAGTTGTGTAACCTATGAGCATACTGAACTAGCGGCTAGCTTCACTTAGTAGAACTGACAGATTGCATGACGTGTCCTCATTATTTAAAAGCATACACATAAAAAGGATACCAAAACATTCAAGATTGGATATAAATACAGTAAAAATAAAAAATTCAGATGAATTTAGTGCTAATCGGGACATTGGAGGAACACATCTTCTCAATGTCTACGGTGGTCACAGCCCTGAACAAAACAAGTTGCCTACAGCGAGTTGAAACAATTTGTTGTGTCCAGTGAATATTTGGCATGAACATGAAACCACAAATTGAGGAGACCTCTACAAACCAAACTATAAGAGCGAGTTTTTCCTATTGGTTTTTAACATAAATTCCTTGAGAATGTTTGACTTCTTTTGTTTACTTTTGTACAATAAATAATTTCAATAAAATTCATTTACTGAGAAAAGACTTTAATTGTAAGGAGTGTCAAAATGTGTCAAAAGTGTGAATTTATGAGATCATTAGGTTCTGAAAGTATTGCTTAAAAAAGTGGTTCATGTATGCAAAGTCTTTTTAATTTAGTCTTCTGTTTATCAAGATTACTTTACGGTTCATGAACTTGACTCTTCTGTCCAACTCTACACCGATTCCGAGTTGTGGAAAGTGCACTTTCCACAATAGTGCCATTATATGATGTGTGATGTTATGGCAAACAAAGAAGTGCACTAAAGACGTTACATCAGGCCAAAAGACCAACAAACGAAAGTAATTAAATAACTAAATAAAGCTCAAACCTTCAAAACAAAAGTCTGAGCGAAAAGCCCGTCCTACAGTCTAAAAGCGTTTTACGGTGGAAATTTCCTTTAAGGGTTCATGCTTGTGATAAACTTGTTTACAAAGTTTTAGAAAATACATCCAAAGCCTTTTAATGTGCATGTGGTTCAGCGGGGAGGAATTAAACATTTGGTCAGGAAGTCTCATCAGATCCCCGAGCCATGCGCTGAAGACAAAGGTCTACTTGCATGCAACCCAAAAACAAATTACCTTAAACTATAATGACAGAGAAGGCCACGCAACCTCGACTGATGCACATGCATTCGACACGTACATCGTAATAGATCGCTCCTGTGCTTCGGCACTAAAAACTCGGGTACTAAAACTTCAAATTTCATTTGTTGTTTGCGAAATTGCAAACAGATCACAGATGTGCATGCGAGTCTTGTTTATATCCTTTCATCTATTTGATTTGTATGGTATCGTAGTAGTTTTCTTTATTACATAATTGTCCTTGTCTTTCAGATTTACGTGTGCCATTAGAAAACATTAAAGTTATTCCGACCTGGAATCATGTATCAGCATGTGTTATCTGACCTTAGTTGGTTTAGATGGCTCCTGCCTCCTCATTAGGCCGTGCGATGAAAGCTAAGGATCTGAGCATTGTAGTCATTATACCATTAAAATACACATTATAAACTACGAGCTAAACAAGTTATGCATCCTCTCATTTCCAAACTCACAAATTAGACAGTGAGTAAGCGAAAAGCCAACCACTACATGATGATCATATTGTTTTTATAAACCAAACAGCTGCCTCGCTTCATATTATTGAGAAAAGAGATGGTAAGTATATGGAAAAAGCGGTAAGATTAAACCAGAGAAAGACATGAAACATCACCCAAAAAGCCAGATGATGTCAGAAAACTGTGAAAAATCATCATACTCATCCTCATGTCGACATATACTGGCAGATTAAAGAGAAGAAACTGGATACAGAGAATATATGTATACTGTCCCGTTTCATTTTAGGCGCAGATTGCATTTACATTTATTTAAACCAGGGCTGTCAATTCAATGTGCCTAGTGTGATTATTCCACGTTATTTATGCCTTTGATGTGTTTGCAGATTTCAAGAGGACGTAATACCTGACTGCCTGCATGTTTTGGATGGAGTACAAAATAGGCCAAGTAAAGCTTTACGCCACAATAATGTAATCTCACAATAATAGTTAATAATCATTTGAATAAATTGCAATCCATACGTTTTTGCTCTACATCGCCATCTATGTTTGAAAGATAAAATTGCAGGTTACATTCAAACCTGCATTCCTAGACTTGTGTGTTGAAGTCAAGTGACATCAAAGTGACATTTCCTCTGAAATTGTACCCAACAACTCAATTGAAAAATCATTATAATAAGTTTACTCTTGTGAACTGGGGGTCAAGTAGAAAATCCTGTCATCATTTACTCACCCTCAAGTTGTTTAAAACCTGTATGAATTTGGTTGTTCTGTTGAACACAAAAGAAGATCTTTTAAAGAATGTGGGAAAATACACAGTTCTGGGGCACCATTGACTACATTAGATGTTTCCTACTACAGTAGTCAATAGTGTCCCAGAAAAGTTTGATTACAAACATTGTTCCAAATATCTTTTTTGTGTTGAGCAGAACAACCAAATGTATGCATGTTTGAAACAACTTGAGGGTGAATAAACGATGACAGATTTTTTTATTTTGGGGTGTACTGTCCCTTTAGACACTGATGTTAATAACTCATTTTTGTTCATTTTAACCCAAAAAGTTATAAATTATCAAATGCATACCACCTGGATTAAACTTTTGACTTGATTGACAGCCCTAATGAAACCATGTAAGTGTGCAGGTATTATCCGTCACACATGTTGACTTACCACAGAACTGATGAACCGTCAGATTTTGTCCACCTACATTTACAGCTCCACCTGGTCAACACAGTGTACAGGTTGCATCACATCAGCGAGTCTGCGCCAAATTGAAAAGAGTTATCTGCATCAGGAGCAACCATCCGCACACTGCATGCTATTTGCGTTCCTTGGCGTACTGCGATCATCCCAGACGTGCTTAGATTTGCGATCCCTCTGTAATTACACAACAAAAACATCTTGTTTTGACACTTTTTGAGATGCAGAAAAATATGAAAAAACAAGATTGTGCAAGAACACAGAATGCCACACATTCCAGGGAGACGGAGTGAGACATGGAGTCGAGGGGCAACCGAGCACTAAGTGCTTTCAAAACAAACACCCATCATCGACACCTGCGGGACGGGGTCACTGCGCTGCCATGGCGACCGTCGCTACACATCTTAAGGAAACAGTGGGGCGTTTCTTTGCAACACGTCAAGCAGGGCATCAACACTTCCTCATCATCGGCACCAGGGCGTTATTAGGGTTATTTTTAGGGCTACGCTAAATGTCAGTTCTCGCATTAAACACGTGGAACAGCTGGGTCACAAAGTCGGACCAACTCAGTTGAACTGGTGAGGTGGAAAGTTTACTTCTGCTGAAGAGCAGTCATCAATAAAGCAAAGTTCACTACTGTCATTGTTTGTTTTCCGCGGGTGACGTTAACTGGGGGGACGGGGTGCGCTGAGTTACGGAATAACAGATCATTCATCTTTTCCTGGCCTGCTGTGGTGAACGCGGGAGCGATTACTCGAAGCACCGGACAGGAGAAAGGTCAAACCTATGAAGGCAGGACAGACCACATCACAGCAGGTGACTGTCACTGGAAAAGACCTCGAAAGGAAAAATTAGGAAAAAGCTACACTTTACCTCTGTCTACCATGTCCGGAGTCATAAACCAAAATAAATTCCTGCTGTGCGATGGCAGGCATCATGCGGGCAGATTTTTCCAGTCACAAATTAAGCTAACTCTGGTATCTCCCCCTTTATCCAAATCCCAGTCTAATATCTTGCTCATATGAAACAGACGAAACCAGAAGTTGTGTTTTGAGTTTGCCTGCTCTGCTCTATTCAGTCAAGCGTCCTTACTAAGAGTTAAACACGAAGTAAAAGCAGATGTCGAGTTTGTTTTAGACAGCTGGGTAAACTGTGGGCATGGGTGTAATATTCCCCTCGTTCCGAGGCCTCCGTGTCTCTCCCGCTGGTTGTGAAAATCCTGAAAGCAACCAGAAGAAAATTAAGAAGCGCAACCAGGAGAAAAACAATACGTGTCTTCATCTCAGAGGCTTCGGAAAATACACCTGTACAATCATTGGATGGATGTGTTACTGTTGAGGAAGACTGTAAACGTCACGGTGAGAGACGGAAGTTCAGTACAACATGAAAATCATTTTCTTCAAGAAAAGGTCAAATGCATCTCAGCATATCAGATTGTTCTCTTGTGAAAAAGACCCAAGCAATTTTCACAAATCTAGAGTTTCACAAGAGATCACAAACTGCGCCTGCAATCTAAGTATACAATCAAAACAGATTTTCCAAAGCCAAATGATCTACATGCACATTAGATTTAAAGCTTTAAAGAATGAGAGTTATAGGAGAAATATCTGAGACAGAGGTGAATTAAACATGAAAACATTTATTGACTCTTAAGCTTTCAATGATTTTCTTCTGGAACTCAGTACCTTTACCAAACTAAATGGGTTGATGAACTTCAAAAGTGACATTAAGTTAAAGCTTTATTTTGGTCATAGTTTGCAAACGCAAGCCGCAACCGTTTACTAAATGAGAATGCTAACAATTTAAGAAGTCGGTTGAAACAAAATTTCACTGGCATCTGAGAGGTCGCTCAACTCGGACTCTTTTCCGAAGCTGTGGTGCGGCGCAGAAGAAGAGTCATCTGTTTCCAATGAGCGGCCTGTTTGATTGTTGAACTTATTGAAGGGCCGTCTGACAGAGCCCTCTTTCGCTTTTTGGACAAAATAAACAGGAAAAGGGTCGTGTAACCAAAGGCCAATTTCTCAAAATCAATAGTAAAATGTAAGCTTATGAAATAAATGAAATCCCGGGGTATGTTAGGTGTGGTCTTTATGCCTTGTAAGCTAAATAACAGCCAGTATGATTAGCATTACAGTACATTTGTTTTTTTCAGGGTTCTTTTTCCCATGGTAGTTTGTTCACACGTAAACACAGCAGAATACCACAAAGATGTTAAACCACACTGAGCTGCTGTGTGTTTGTTGAAACTGTTTCATGTTTATTGATACGAAAGGTTCAGTCATTGTACATCTCAAGCTGACAATGTTTGCCAAGTCTGAAAACACTGCAGGATCGAATCGAATCAAGCAGGAAAAAGTGGATTGATGATAAAACATCTACAACTCGGCAAGGTTTCAAATGGTGCCTTTGAACTCATTTCAGACACCTCATTAAAGACGACCCAAGGGCTTTTCCAATAGTATTACAGTAAATATGTTTCACTGCAGATGGTGGAGACAGAGTATGTTTGAGAACATGTAATGTACGGGCACTTAGCGTTTTGTCTATAATAATCTGTTGTTGCAGCGAAGCACATTTAGTGAAATATTGCTGTTTATGGATTCAGTGTATTCCATACAGTTATATAATCTAGTTCTCATTTCTCCTGGTTTTAGGAAACAAATCCGCTATACAATTTGTCAAACTAGCTTTTACTTTTTATTTTTTCTCATTTGTGCTAGATAAATATCACTTGTTGGAGTATTTTTGACTACGTGTTATGATTGAACCTTATAATTGAACCTAAAGTTCAGATTTTCAAATGTGGTACCCATTGCAACCACATGTTAAAGGGAAGGGCTACTCCACCCCAAAATGGAAAATTCTTTCATGAATTATCCCCCCCCAAGTTGTTCCAAACTTGTATACATTTCTTTATTCTGTTGAACACAAAAGAAGATACTTGAAAAAATGTTAGCAATTGACATTTCTGGGACATCATTGAATACCATGGTAGGAAAACATGGTAGTCCTAAAGGACTTTTTAGGTAGATTCTTAAAATATCAGAACCCCAAAAAAATGATACAATAATTTTTTTCTACTATAGTGATCAATGATTTCCCAGAAATATCAGCTGCTAACATGTTTCCAAATATCTTTCTTTGTGTTGAACAGCTAATCAATTTATACAGATTTGGAACAACTTGAGGGTGATTCAATTATGACATGAGTATCCCTTGAATGCCCATTTACAGTAGCTACAGTATTCTTTAGCGTCACAATTCAAAGCATTTTCTTCTGGAAACACAATAGGAAATATTTTAATAATCTAAAACTTTTATAGACTGATTTGAAAATCTATGTTTAACTATCAACATACTGATGTGGACGATCGGAAAGTTGTCTTTAGATGTGTTGGTACACTGGGATTAACAACTGACCTTGTATAAATGTTTCCTTTACAAGCCAGAAAACTGAAACTGAAACCACCATGTGCCATTGATCAAGGGGATATGATTTTGCACTCAGCGATTTTCTCGAGTTACAAAAGGGCTGATTTGTCTGCTGTGAATGCGACCGAGGGTTTGATGCTTGGATGAGGACATTGTGCTTTGGCACTCTATATGGGATCTGAGAGAGCTGCAGGTATGCTAGCATGTATAGAGATGCTGGACAATGGAGTTACTGTTTTAATCTTCTCAAAGGCTTATGAAACTTCTCTTTAGCACATCATACCCTCGGTTGTCACCTCAGTGGACATATACAGTCCACCAAGACTCCACTTTATCTACACTTAGGTTAAAAATAGATTCCAAAAACAACTTAAGAACCTAACTCCTGTAAAAGCAAACACAAACAGCACCTCTGCCAGTTCATTTGAATGAATTGTTTGAATTGATTCACAAATAAGTCTTAAAACCATACATGTGAAATGTTCGAGGAGTGTTGAATACATATACCTACAGATTTTCAAAACTGAGTTTAGTTGTATTTTTTTAAGTGAGATGTTGGTAGGCCTATTGGTTTTTCTTAGTTGTTTGCTTGAATGAAAAACAAGATTAAACTGTTAATACATAAAACAAACATAATGTTTGTTTTTGTAGTTGCCGCAAAAACGTCTAGTTACCGAGTTAAAATTAGCAAGAAAGATCAACATGGTAGCCATGGGCATTGAATTTATTGAATCCACAGTTTTCAACAGCAGTATTTTACTTCATACGTAATACAAGGTGTAAAATGCTAGCACACCTGACTTCATGGAACCCAGGAGGACTTCACTTGTCCTCTGTTACCAGATGATACAGTACATACCGGTGATCTGTATGGAACGTCAAGAAAATTCAAGAAAAAAAGAGTCATAAAGCCAACTCTAGAACACTACTGTGTACAAAAAAATGCACATTCTTAGTTGAACTTAGTGTGCCACAAAGAACCTTTAAGGGCCCTTAAAGAAACCGTTCAGCCAAAAATGAAAGTTCTTTCATCATTTATTTACTCACCCTTGTGTCATTCCAATATGATCGTAAAAAAAATGGTTCACATTCGACCCAATATATGGTTTGTATTTGAAACAACAACCCAGCGTTGGGTTGAAAATAACCCAGCATTTTTAGAGTGAAGTTGTGACCTACTTTACTTCTGTATTGTTGTACATTTCTGAGTGCAACTGAATATTAAAGGTGTGATGAACTGGGCTTGTTTATTGTTTTATACTGTTGTATGAGGTCTACTTGTGACGTTCGCGTGGTTTTTACATTCAAAAACATCAAAATCAATAAGTAATAGGCTATTTTCTACCCGGGTTTTGAGGCCGGCTCGACAAGCGATCGGTTTTAATGGGCGTGCCGCATTGAAGACTTGGAAGTAAATGCCCACTGCTATGATTGGATAGAAGTTTGCGTAGTAAACTTAATTGGAGCCTTCGGTGAATTTGGTTAGAGTCGTAGCGATCTCTAACAAAGCAATGGTGACGCATAGTACAAAAATGTGTTACTCACATAAGATTGCTGCACCATTCCTATCAGATCCAATATTGACGGCACAGCACTGCTTTTTCATTTTACTCTCTCTGCAAATCCATCGTCGACCTCTGCCTTGTTCACAAATGAATCCGCAGTAATGTTTTACCCACGTGAGCTGGAACCTCTTTAAAAATAAACTTCAGCCACGCGTTACTAATGTGGGAATCTGAAGGAAGGTTATGCAGCGACTGTGTTCTTCCACAACCAGGCACTGACTCCACAATATTTTGCGATCTTTAACGGCATGATTATTGCTTGCTCGCTCTATCTGGTTCCGCACAACTTGTGTTACTTCAGTACTGTCATGCGTGAACCAGTGGGCGGGGCTCGAGAAGTAGTCGTTGATATTCTTCTGTGGAGGCGGTGTTCAACCTATAGGTGCATTCCAGAACCTGGCGTTCACTGGGCCTGGTGTCAGTAACAAGGGCGTTTTCAGGTCTGACACTTACAGGATGTTCGCTTGAATACGATTCCCTCTTATATAACAAAAGCTCGGGTTAAAATTGTGGTCTTTATTCATCGCCCCTTTAAGTGAGAAAAAATAGAAGTGGCCAGTTTTTTCACTGTTTCCTTTTCATTGAGATATGGGTCTGGCAGCAATTTGACAGTTTGAGAGGAGGGGTTAACGGATGTTTTAACCAAGCCATCAAACAACCTCATCAGATGACTGCCACTCCAGGGCGGATTTTAACATTTTCCAAAAGACTGTGAAAACAAAAACCTAGTAATGTTCTCTATAAGACAGTAAATAAGGTCACATTTGATTTCATGTGGACTTTTAAGAATGTAGCAGAAATAAATCCCACCAGACGCTTCCAATTCCCTTAAAACTTTAAGAACATGTTTCAAAATATTAAAAAGAAAGAAGTCATAAATTCGTAGATTAATAAATCTTAAAACAAAATTTTACTTCCTGCTCCCCGAGTGTCAGTTAATGCTGCATTTAATGGTGCTTCTTAACCCAGGAAATTCCTGAAATATTCCGAGGTCCCCGTCTACAATCTTTATGGGTTATTTTTTGACATTCTTTAACCCAAGAGATCACCTCCTTGCAAATGAGAAATGTACACTATTATTAAAGACTTCGCACCAGCTAAGCTGTTTCCATCAAGACTAAAACTCTGCAGGCCAAGCGTTGTGGCGTCTGGCTATGAGATCAACTGTATTTTGCAGTTGGACGGAGCAGGCTGACAATTAATAGCAGTTGGGGAAGCTCCAGCCACCAACACAAGATGACCTTGCTAATGGTCTACAAGAGGTCCATCTAGACCATGACCGCTGAGAGATTTATCTAGCGTCAATCAGTGCTTCTCCTCACTGTCTGCTGTTTCTCCACCACAAGCTCGGCTCTCTCAACCATTCCCTCATTCTTTCTTGTCCCTCGTGCGTTTCTCTCGCTCTTCTTTGGGTCTGCAGACGTCTGCGGACCCCCGGAGCAGTGTCTCATCTGTCCGTCTGTCAGTGGCTGGGTAATTGGAGTTGTTTAAGAGGTCATCTAATACAGGTGGGCGGGGGCAGGAATGTGTGATAGACCAACTACTATGTGTTCTCATGCCTGCGCGGCCCAGTGGTCACACTTGTAATACTATTGGTCATACAAGAGTGATTATATACTATGGCTACAGGTCAAATCGGAAAGAAAAAAAGAAGAAAAAGATTATTAAAGATTTCGTGCCAAAATGTGATTTTGACATTTATGATATTTTCTTCTGTTAAACATGAAATGTTTTCTGTGAAAATTCTGAGAAATGTGTCTGTGGTTTTGTATCCATATACTAAGAAAGTCAATAAGGGCCAATGATTTCAAGGAAAAAGGAGCAAACATGTCTATTCTTACGTTCATAAATATAGGCTATTATGATTTATGTTGCACTAGACTGATTTTTGTCAAATCAAATTCTCTCTAACAAGACAACAGACACAGACTAGTTGTTGTAGCAAAAACGTAGCAAAAAACATAGCTAAACATAGTAACTTCCTGCTTCAACAGGAAATCACACACAGCCTCAAAACAACAAAGAAATTATGGAATATTCAAAGACAAATATGTTTTGTTTTTACACCATGTCTTTGGACACACTACAGTTACTATTCATTTAAACTTCCTGCTGCCAAGATAAAGGTGTTTAGACACAAGTGTCCATTTACTAAAACCGGTCATGGGCAAATTGAGATTTATGTTTTCGCAATGGATTGAATTGCCTTATGTTTGTAGTGCTGACGGTACACTTGATTCTATTTATGAAACCTGTCAGCAACGAGAAAGTGAGACAGACTTTATTCATTTTCTATAATCTGTGTGCTGCGTAGTTCGAAGATGAATGAGCCGATATGTTTTTCGCTCAATCGCGATAGGCTGGCCGGCGTCCGTGTGTACTGAACCTCTGTCAGACGCAATCATCCTGAAAGCGATTTATGTGTCACTGTAAACAAGAGAATAGATATGGAAATAAGTAACAGACAGAAGCCTCAGCCGCATGAACGATTGTGACAGGTTTAGGGGATACCTAACATTAAAAAGGCGAGTTGTCAATCATTGAAGTAGCTTTTGTGCAAATAATGAAAGATTTAGAGCCACAATTTGAATATACAACAGTTTCATAGATTCATGGGATTGAGAGGGAGAAAGCATATGTCTGGTGTTTGTGTAGGGGGGTTGGATATGGGGTTGGGAAACACTGACGGCTTGTTTTCCTCTCTGCGCAGGGTCACGAGGAAAGGTCTTAGGGCTCTCGGGAATAATAGTCACCATTTACAACCAACTCACTTTCCCATATTAACCTCTAATGTGCCCCCGTGGTGTCATTCCAAATTCCAAGCGATAGGACTCGAAATATATTTTTACTTGCAGTATGCAACTTCCAGTATGTTGCTCTGACGTTATCTGGTGGTTCTTTGTTTACGCGTTAAAAAGAAGAGTTTTAAACAAACTCATTCTGTTCTGCCAGCAAACTTACATACTTCTCCTCACAGGTACGAGCACATCGGCTGCTTGATAAGGCCGATAACGCTGGTGAGGATCTGTTTATGCGGGGGATTGTTGACATTATGCAAGGAATTTTTACAGAGCAGCTCGGGCTGTTCAGCACATGCTTGGTGCTCAATGGCGCCTGTTCCAAATCTGCGAGAACCTCGTTGCAAATGGTCAAACCCGGTACTGAGTTCAGACGTCAAAGGGGGGCGTGAGTGGAAAATACCCTCTTAGCACACGCTGGCAGTTTGTAGAGGCAACGCAAGTGTTCAGGAAATTGGAAGGAAGCAATGGAACATCAGACAACAAATGTCGTCTACACTGGGCTGTGATGACAAGCTTGGTTAATTACAATCAGTTCCGGGGGGGAATCTTGGGGGTTGAAATCTTGCTTGAACCCTGGACATGCTTAATCAAGTCTTTCTTTACTAGATGATAGAGGAAGCCCTCCATTTTTTCATAATGCACCAGTCGGTAAAATGTCCAATTTACTAGATCTTTGGAGGTGTGCGATCATCAGAACTTTGTTTTGTACTCACAGAATGGGACCTGCAAGAGATGCAGAAAATTTAAGCTTTATTGTATCCTGGTCAAGCAGCTACACTGCAAAAGAAGTTTTTTTTGTGTCATGGTTTCCAGTACAATATTTTACAAATACTGATTTGAAGGTGCAATGTGGAAGATTAAGGAGGATCTATTGAGAGAAATGCAATATAATATACATAACTACGTCTTCAGAGGTGTATAAAGACCTTTCATAATGAAGCGTTATGTTTTTATTACCTCAGAAAGAGCTTTATCTATCTACATACACCGCGGGTCCCCTTGCATGGAAAATCACCGTGTTGTTTCTACAGTAGCCCTAAACGGACAAACTGCTACAGAGCGCATTTCATAAATACGTTATCTCCTTTAGCAAAGAAGTGAAAACGTGTTGACATCTTCGTCTTGTGTCAGCCACCGTAGTGCTTCGAAAGTGAGCCGTTGGTTGCAATTCTCAACCTCACCGCTAGATGCCGCAAAATTTCATACACTGGGCCTTAACGTTCTTAAATCAAGAAATATTTAATTGAGATGCACAATGACATTAAAAATACTCATATAAAAACTGTGAAGAAAAACATCTGCCAATAGCCTAAGAAAAAACTCAAACGAAAGAAAGTTTATTTTGCTTACAACATTGACAGATTTCTCTTGTTTAAATCGGCCATAACACACGCGGTTTCTGTCAATCTCATATTAATCTTAAGTACCTATAGAGTAGTATCGCATACTTCGTATCTTCGAAGAGTATTTAGTTTGATCACATTTATAAAAGATAGAGACAGCTGTATCTATCAGTTTCAAACCATCTCCAAATCCAGTGTTATATCCACTGTTTATATGACATCCATCACTGAAATGCCGTGAGACAAACAAGCACACCTCGACTTCTCTCTCTATCTCTCTATCGCAAGAGTAACGAGCTGCAGCTGCAGGCCCACAATGCAGCCAATCTTGACGCAGCGCAGGCAATCTTGATGGTAAGCGGGTCTTCCTCGCCCATCGGTTGACGCGTGGGCGGGCTATTTCTTTCGCCTTGCCGTGGGCGTGCTTTTCCTGGAGAATTGTTCAATAAGGGAAGAAAAGTTGTTACGAAATGGATTTTCATGTTGGAAAAAAACTTTCTGAAACCTATACGAACGCTGGGGGAGTGTATTGAGCACAAAAATACTACGTAATAAGTCCACCTCGTTTTTGGACAAGTTGATCATGTCAAGCATGAGATGACGTTTAACAATGTAAATAAGTCAGAATGCGTGACACACCGTTGCAGGGCCTCTTTAAAGCCTAAGTTCACTTATAGTTTTTATTTTTATTATGCAAAATCTTTTTGCTTCTCAAGAAAATGATTTTGCTTATATTTGTGCTGGAAAACAACACAAAAATACTAAGACATTCATTTTTATAGTTTATGAGAAATGCATTATACTTTAAGTTTTTGAGCTTGCAAAGATGCAACTATTTTTAGAAGTGGTCTACGTTCACAATTTAACTTCTCTTAAGTTAAAGTTGACTCTTAAAGTTGACTCTTAAAGTTGACTCGCAAAGAGTTCAAACGATGCTTTTGTGTTAAGACCGATCAGCTGAACTTATCACTCATGAACTTGTAGTGTGATCTATGAAGTGACCGTTCATGAACTGGGCTCGCGGACAAAAGTAGTCTTAAATATCCATTCCCTGCCCAGACTGAACTGTTTTCCTCTGAGGACCGAGTTAAAGAGGGAACACAGCCACTACAACAGAAACTATAGCAGAGCAAATGAATCACTTAGTCAAGGACTGATGCCTCGAGGAACTTACCTACCACATAGACTGAGCCATGAATCAAACACGGTTCAAACAGTCAGAAATCCCTGACCAACTCATTATACAATCAGCGCTACTGTCTTTAGGAAAAGAGCAAATGTATCTGAACAGTATATATATTTACATTCTGTCGTTTTTTTAGGGGAGCAGGGAAAAAAGATGAATCAAAAATGAAAGTCTTTGGGTAGACAGAATCAGAAATAATTGGCTTTGATTTGAAAGATCTCATTCCTGATTCATGATTACAAACAGTTTGATAAAAATCATTTTGATTCTTCATTTAGTTATCAAACTAAACTAATGCATGGACAAGCTTTTCTAGTTTAGTTTGTAACCACTATTATACTTTGTAATCAGTATATTTTGGGACATAAATATTAATGCTTCTACATTTCTTATGAACATAATACTATAAAATGGCTTTACTGGCATAAATTATGGTAACTGTACTATACCATGGCATATTTTTTGCTTCAATGTCCTTCAACTATAAACAAATAAAAAAGATGACCTGTTTTACCTATTACAAGAAGTGAAATCATCATATGTTCACCTTCATTAAAATCTGCAAACTGTCTTTTGATCAGTGAGATCATCATCTCACATCAAAGACTTGTGGTTAATGGCAAATGCACAAGCAGACACCAGTAAAAAAGCTTGATTTTGATGAAACCTAATGTTCCAAACTGAATGGATGCTTAAATAATTTTGCCATTTCTGTGGCATTTTAAAATAACCTTAAAGGGACAGTTCACCCAAAAAGGACATTTCTGTCATCATTTACTCACCCACACATGCTTTCAAATCTGTATGATTTTCTTCTGCTGATCACAAAAGAAGATATTTTGAAGAATGTCCACACAACATTGGTCCGCATTGACCTCCATTGTATGGACATAAAACCGCGATTCCCCCCCCCAAAACTCTTCGTGTGTGTACTGTGGGAAAAAGAGTCATACACAGGTTTTTAAAAGCATTGCATTATTGCAGTATAAGCAGTACTGGATTGCAGTCTCAGAGTGGGGAAAGTAAACACCTGCTTTATTGCAGCTCATCCATTCGGGTTATGCCTTATCAAATTATGGATCAGAAAAAATAATAACAGCCTAACCGGTATCTCAACAGTGCCCCTCACACACACCTGACCTTCATCTACCCCAAGATTATATTGTTTTCAATGAAATAAAAGCATATGCTTTTGGTGGTGGTCATGAAAACAACTGGGTCAGGAATTATTAAGCAAACATTCTTCATATTTCTGCTCTATGCTCTCAAATAAAATACGCAACAGACATCATGTGATGATCAATTGTATAGCTAGGAATGCACCGTAGGTCACTCTGAATGAGAGCATCTGCCAAATGCATGAACGTAAATGTACTGCAGACAGAGTTTAGTCGGTTTTAAACAAAGAGACGAGTCAAAATGATTTCCTGGCTAATTCACAACAAACCAAAGATGCTGTCAATGAAGTTGTTGATGTTGATCACCAAGCATCTTGTCTTTGTCCAGAAGACAAAAAAAGTCATTTACTTTGCAGGCTTATTTTAATTTGACAACGGCAAAGCAAGGAGAATTTAAAACACATTGTTAACCATTCAAACTCCACGCAAATCCGCCAATTACAGCTACAGCTACGCTCAATAAAAACTAAACAAAAGTACCCTGTTACATCTACAGCCAGGGGTCTGACTTAAATAAACCAATGTTCTACATAAAACTACATTTCATTTCGCAGCGGTTTCTCGGTTCTCCACACTACTTGCACCCCTATAGCGGAAATCCAAGAGAATTCCACTTAACGTGATCATGGCTCTCAAGAATTCAAATAAACAGACACTCACAAGTAACAGGTTAAAGATGTCACACGCATACTCTCCATCCATCTCGCGCTGTGGTGGCCGCAACTCTGTCAATGCATGTTAACAGGAAACTAAAAAGGGGCCCAACAACTACATCACACGTTACACAAATGTGCCAAAGCAGCCCGCCTCGCAACTTGGAAATAATTACTTTGAAAATAAACAAAGCGTAAGTACAATATACAAATCTGGGAGTATAGACACAGATGTACATCACAATCTGAGAGGGCAGGAAAGCGGAATGCTGAGGCCTCATCAAACGTCATGTTAAAACACTGTGGAATTGTTCTCTCTTCTTTGGAAAGGTAAAAGTCAAATAAGGTCATGTTGCTGTACTTCTCTACCAATTAAAAAGTCAAAATGGGAAAATGGGTACCACCATTGTTTGGTTACCAACATTCGTCCAAATATCTCCCTTTGTGTTCCGCACAAGAAAGAAAGTCATACAGGTTTGAAGTGGTGAAGGGTGAGTAAATGATGACAGAATTTACCCCTTTAACGGTAATGCACCGCCAAAAAATTGACCAGTATCGTTTTTTTACAGTGCGGTGTGATGTAAAGTCAGAATTGCATTTTCAGTGGCGTAACACTTCCGTTTTCAAAAAAGTTATGAAAAAAACGACATAACTCATTTTAAAAACACAAAATAGTGGATGTTACTAATTGGATCTAACAAAAAATGTCTTCGAAATAACTTCGAATAATAATGTAATGTGGCTAACCATTAAAAAACTTCTCGACAGCATTCATTTCTTCCTCCTTCCCATCCGAAGAGCCGAATTAAGTTGTCACCGTGTCCGCAATCACCTTCCTCCATTACAAAAAGAATAAAAAAGACGACGAGAGAAACAGGACTCATTTTAGTGTAGTGTGCAATGAAACTTTTTACTGCCTTGCAAATTCCTCCTATGCCTATGAAGCCAGCACAGGCCATAAATTTAGCACTTTATTCCCAGAACAAATAAATAAATAAAAGGATGAGTAATGGATGCACGTGGTCAGTCTTTCACCCCGCTGCAGAATTTCTCCATTTATCTGCTCCCAGGAGCTTTCCTGGCCAGATGATTGCGGACAATGGAAGCTCAGCTCCGTGCTCCACAGTAAACTGTTACCGACCCTAAAATGGCTAATAAATTCTCCCGTTTGGCGTGAAACAACGTATCTGGAGCGGTGTTCAATCCCCTCGTAGTTTTGGAGCAGAAATGGGCCAGTGTGTCAGATGATGTCACCTAAAGGAAACAAAAGGCTAATGAAAGCAACAGTCGATTCATTTCATCGTAAACTTTGTGCGATGTTGATTATGTCAACTTGACCAATAGAATAAGTCCATTTCTGAACAGCTGTGTTTCCACAGTGCACTGAGTTACTCTACCATCACAAGCACATGCTGGTGCGCATAGGGACTCCGTCCGGTGGTGACCACAGGGGAGATCAGTGATAATGGGAGCCACATGGGCCGCACAATTCTTTTACTGTAAATACGCTTTCACACTTAGATCGCACAGAGAGTGTGAGAAAAGTCTCTGAAGCTCCGCCCTCATTCTTTCGCTCCCTCTTCTGTGCAGCAGATGTTAGGAAGTGTCTGTGCACTATGTAAGTAGTGTGTGAGGTCAGAGGCCCGGGGTCTTAATCAGGAAAAGATAACAATGTTTCCTCGTTTATACTGCGCAGCATTTCCTGATTCATGCACCACTGGTGGCATCAACTGGAAGTGCAAAAATAAGTCATCGCTGATCGTTTCTGGCCGCAAGTTGTTAGGACAGACAAGTACTGTCCCAAACATACGCCACTGGTTGAGTTAGATAAGGAGGGAACAAAAAAGTAGATGTTTACTGTTTTGGGAAAATACTATAAATCACATTGATGCAAAGTTTCTTTATAGCATGTTGGCTAACTTGGTGTCCATCGGTGCAGCTGTTTTCTATGTCAGTAATGAGGACACTACAGCTCCTATTTAGGACCGTACTGAATGTTCCAAAACTGTTTGTTAAGATGAAGTTTCAATTACATCTGTCATAAACACTAATGGTACAAACAAATCATAAATGTTGCATCTTATCTCATGCTAAATGATATATTTTCAGGAATATCTCAATGTAATGCTTCTAGAAAACTATTCCATAAAGCATTGTGCTAAGGCCATTAGGAAACAATCGAAGAAACTAAGCAAAGTGTTTCGTGTAAAATTAATAATATAACTACACTACCATTCCAGTTTCATAACAATTGACTGAAATCTTTCTTATGATCTTAATCATGCTTAAATGTTTAAAATTACGTTTGCAGACAAAAATAGGCTTGTCCCAACATTTTACTGCCATTCATTAGAAAACTAAGATGAACTTTTATGAACTTCCCATTATGGAATTGGGAACTCTTTCAATACTGTTTAAAGGGAGTATTGATGCAATAACAATAACAATGGAAGTGAAGGGGCATCGCCGTTGTTCGGTTACCAACATCTATAAAAATATCTTCTTTTGTGTCCTACAGGTCTGAAATGACAACAGGGTGCATAAATGATGACAGAATTTTCAGTTTTGGGAGAACTACCCCTTTAAAAAGCATCACGTGATGAGAGGATTTTTACAAATTAAAGGCTATAGGTGGCTACTTTGAAGATGCAAACATAATCAGTCGTGTTGTTGAAATTTTGTAATTACAAGAATTATTTGTTTGTTTGTTTTTAATAAGTTGTTATCGTTTTAATAACTTCACAATTTTTTTAAATGTGAGAAATCTATAAATAAAGACTGATGAGCAAGTGCTATATTCTCAAAGCCAATAAAAAATAAAAAAGATATATACTAAAAATGTTCTGTTTAATTAAAAATGCTTTAACCAGTAATGGAGCTGAAGCATTCCTAAACAATGTGACCTTTCACTCTCTCCTCACAACACGGATTTGACCTCTGAGCCCTGTATGTGTGGAGAAGAGGCTGAAGTGAGTGGCTGTCGCTGGGAGCAGACGCGGTGACGGATGATGGAGGTCTGAAGAATCGCTGCTTCTTTAGGGGTGAGTGCCAGTTGCTTGTTAATCACACATGACAAAGTGGGAAAGTGAGTTTGGGATATAATTTACCATGAGTGTATAAATCAAGATGTCACATGTGCCATATACCTTTGTCCCTCTCAACACGCTCACCAAACTCAAGAAATACTGAAATCGCAGTCGCCACGCCGTCCACTTCACAGTAAAAGTGAAGATATTCTGCACAAGGTCAGAAACGCAAAGGGACTGATGCAATTTACTGAAGAACTGGTGAACACAAACATACAGTTGTAGATTGCAGAACCTCCTTCCTTACATAGACACGCTGTCCACGCGTGTAAGAAGCTTCTGTCTAAAGACAGGCCAAACCGACACTCGGCCAGGCTCTTGCACCAAGTGGAAATAGCTCAAACAAGCCGTCGGAGAGGTCTCTTGTTTAGGCAGTAAGTGGAGAATGGGCAGGCTGGGTCAAGCAGGGTCAAGAGAGCTGGGGGTGCTTGAGAAGAGCTTGCTCACTGTGGTAGGAAAGCAAAGATAACAGCACCATGGTCAGTGTCACATCTACTCTACCAGGAGCCAGAGCTCACGTACTGTATTTACTCCCTTCAGCCCCGAACCGGCCGTGATAAAAGCAACAGGGCGAAACGGTCAGGCCTGTGTGAAAGTGCTCACACCAGCTCTATATACAAGCACGAATGCGAGCAGCCGCATGTTGGTTCTCTCTGCGGGAGCCGAAATAAAACTCGACTCTTTGCTATTGAGCATGAAAAGACCGACTGGGTTCTAATGACTTTGCCTCCGCCGGGCCAACATTTTTGTGGGTGATGTGTTTGTAAGAATTTCATGAATTAAAAAGTACATCGTCTACTTTTTAGCCCTTGATAAAAATGAGCAAATTTTCTTATTTGTCACACACAATGCCTTTCCAAATCTTTTGAAAAGCTTGATATTCACCATATGTGACCCTGGATCACAAAACCTTAAGTCTTAAGTAGCACGGGAACATTTTTAGTAAAAGACAAAAATACATTGTGTGGGTCAAAATTATCGATTTTTCTTTTATGCCTAAAATCATTAGGATATTAAGCAATTAAGATCATGTTCCATGAAGATATTTTGTAAATTTCCTACCTTAAATATATCAAAACTTTATTTTTGTGATTGGATGGTCTGCCACAGTGCCCCTGATTAACAATTTCAAAGGCAATTTTCTCAATATTTAGATTTTTTTGTGCTCTCAGATTCCAGAGTTTTAAACGGTTGTATCTCAGCCAGATATTGTCCTATTCTAACAACTCATATATCTATAGAACATTTATTTATTCAGCTTTCAGATTATGTAAAAATATCAATATCGAAAAATTGACCCATAAGACTGGTTTTGTTGTCCAGGGTCACACATGTAGTATGTATAGAAACGAATGTAGGCCTACATTTGTCGAAATGACTAAACCACCATCATAAACAAGGCACTCCCTAAAAGATAAGCACAAATCTGTTTTGTCTTTTCAATACCTCTGCTCATGGAAACTTGGCATTGCCAATTGTATGAAAAATTGCATGTGATATTTCTCATGTAAAAAATGTCACTCTGGATAAAAATCATCTCCTATACATGAACAAAAGTAAACGGAAAGTTGTAGTCTGAAAATCTAAAAGAACTTGAATCTTTACAGGAAGACATTATCATTATCAAAAGAGACCAACCAGCATTCAAAATATTCCACTGCGTGTCCACAACGTAAGAGAAAAAGTAAATGTTCAAGTAGTTATCGTGGACCTTTCAAGAGTGGTATCAGATGTTTTAACTCTAAATCTGTGGCTCTAACATTAGTGCACAATGCTAGAAGGTCACAAAAGTCAAAGGAATAACATGAAACATACTTTTTTAAAGTGACATTGTGAAACATTTCTGTCAGTTCTAATAAACATTAGGCCAGTGTTCTTTTCCTGGAACAAGCGACCCCAGTGACGCAGTTAGCTTTTTATTTTCCAGCTGCAATTGTATTTGTATTCCAGAGAGACTATGAACTTGAGACAGCACAGAGTGACCCGTAAATCAAATTAGCATCAATTACTGTTCGAGTCACTGAGTCACGACTGAGCACAAGTCATCTCTGCGTCAGCTCTTCTGTTGAGTCAACGGGTCAATATGATAAACACAGGGTGCAGATGATGTCAATACACAGCAAATCGGCACATCCTTATGATAGATAATAAATGGAGGAGACAATGGTGATTGCTTACATCCGGGTTCTTAGAGAGTAAATAGCCATTAGTGTCTAAATACATTATACAAATACATATTTTAAAGGAATGTTCAGCCAAAAATGAAAATTCTGTCATCATTTATTCACAAGTTGTTCCAAACCTGTATCAATTTCTTTGTTCTGTTGAAAACAGAGAAAGATATTTGGAAGAATGTTTTCAAGTCATCATTCACTACCACAGTAGAAACAAAAAATCTATTTTTTGTTCTGTTAAACAACAGAATTTTTTTTTGTTCTGTTATTTTATTTAGCCTTGTTGTGCAAGTTCTCTGGAGCTTGTGCAGAGGCAGCAGCTTTTGCCAGAGGGGAACTGGAATCCCCTGGTTGGGCCTGGGTTCTCCTGAGGGTTTTTTTCTCCATTAGAGTTTTGGGTTCCTCGCCACCGTTTGCATATTGTCTCTGCACTATCTGCCTGACCGGGGGGGCTGCTTTAGAATTTTAAAGTTTTACTTAATTAATATTGCATATAGGAATTTATAGTCTGTTATATTTGACCTGTGCTTCTCTCTCCTTTATCTTAAATGTGTGCTCTCACTGAGCGTGTGTGCGTGCGTGTCTGTGTGTGTGTGTGTGTGTGTGTGTGTGTGTGCGCGTCCATGTGTGTGTGTCTATGTCTATGTGTGTTAGTACGTGTGCATATTGTGTGTGTGGAGTGTTTTGTATGTGGGTGTGTCTGTCTTCTGTGTTTTCACCTTTTTCTTGTTTTTACAGGTACAACTTTAATTGTTTTGCTTATAGTCAATATGTCTTATGTACAGCTGCTTTGTAACAATGAAAACTGTAAAAAGCGCTATATAAATAAAGTTGAGTTGAGAGTTGAGTAAACACAAAATTAGATATTTTGAAGAATTTAGGAAAGCAGACAGTTCTGGGGGACCTTTGATTACCATTTAAATTGTTCATACTATGGTAGTCAATGATGTCCCAGAACTGAAAATTGCTAACATTCTTCCAAATAACTTTCTGTTCATCTGAAAAAAAGAAATTTATACAGGTTAGGAACAATTTGAGGGTGAAAAAAAACGATCCCTTTTAAAAACAAACCAATACCAACATATGTGTATTATAGCTGTGAAATGTGCTCTCATTATAAGCAAAACACCAAATAAAGAAAATATAATATTACATATCGTCAATGTTATTCTGAAACTTCCAAATCTGCTGTTTTTCAGGAAATGAAAAAAAAAACAATAGGTTTGAAGAGTTTAAATACTGTGTTGTCAAAGTTGACAACCATTCTGACAATAATTCTACTTATTGGGTAGATATTTGCAAAACCCAGTGACAAACATATTGGGTGACTAATTATAATGATTTATGGTGAAAAAATGTCTTTCTTTCTTCTGCAGAACACAAAAGAAGACATTTTTATCAAATTGGTAACTGAACAATGGCAGCACCCATTCGCTTCTGTTGTACGGACACAAAACCAATGCAAGCGAATGGGCACCACTGTTGTTCGGTTACCAACATTCTTTAAAATATCTTCTTCTGTGTTCTGCAAACAGGTTTGAAATAACATGAGGATGAGAAACAAATGACAGAATCATTTTTGGGTGAACTGTCACTTTAAGCATATTTAATATATATTTAAATGCTCTCTCATTTGTAAGTCGCTTTGGATAAATGTGAAAATGAACAAAAATGAGCAAGTAAATCAACAATTAGTGTTTATAAATGTCTCCTTACCCTGATTCACAATGGTAAGCTTACAATAATGATAAGATGAGCTTCCGGGTTGGATATGCCTGGAAATGTCTGTTTGATGTCATTTGACTTCATGTAAAGAGAAGTAACCGGCCATACAAATTACAGATTGCATTTTTAAACAAAATTGTGGTTAAATTTGGCGCTTCATGTTTCCCTACTTCCCCAGTTCTGCACCAATGTTGACATTCCATGACCCCATTCCAAGCAAGTGGGAATCTGGGTTAAATTGGGAACACCTCTCTCTGTTCTCCATTCACCAGCTGTGGACTAAGGTCAAAGGTCTGACTTGAGGTCAACTCTGTTCACAGAGCAGTAGACACTGACCAGAACAGTCACTTAAAGGAAGCATAGCCACTACGGGCCCATTAAAGAGCTGAGTCAGTCACCCATACTCCCAGCACTAGTTTCACATTCCCATTCCATTTGTTTTGTCCATCTCCCTTCCCTGTTGTCTGGCGTTGTGAATCCGAGGAAGCCATAAAGAGGAAAACGCAAAGCTCTCAGCCATAACAGCAAAACATCCAGAGTGAAACTTTAGACAGCCATTAAGCTAATGGGCCACTCAGGCTGTGGTAAGCGTCTCCTCGGGTTTCAGATTCGGGAGGCCCCCGGACCTCATATTGATATAAACATCGCACAATAAGCAACATTTATGAAGCATTAAATAGACTTTGATGGACCTTCAGGTCAAGAAAATTCAACCCAGGTGTTTGGTGTTATTTCAGTCGAAATAAGATAACCTAGCATGGGGCATCATTTGGAACAGTAAGTGAATGGAAGCACAATTTTGGCATTGAATTCTCCTTAAAGTGATATATTTTGTGGAGAAACCCCCTGAAGGATTGGACGAGAGCGTAGGTGAAGACTCCACAAGGACGTGAGTAACATCATGTCCAGATGTTTGAAATATTAGAATCGATTTAATCATTGTACTTTGTTTGACATTTACACTGCCTTCGACCTGAAACCTCCCAGCAGACCAACAGCAGAAGAAATATGATGTTTCCTATGCAGCTTTTAATGAGGTATTGAGATGTTGTGCGAGTCGACTTGAAAAAATATCAGCGTGCATATGAGAAATGAAACTGAACATTGACAAAACACATTTGAATAATGACCCTGTTAAAAGCATATTTGGTCTTCGTACGCACTTTGCAGAAGAAGACTAATATTCTTAAAACTAGCCTCATGTTGTACTGACAGACATGACGGGGAGTAGTTCGCTCGAGTCACACGCCAGTTTCCAAGTGGCTGAGAGAAGTAGCCCAGGTGCTGCTTACATAACACAAAGCGTTTTGGATTGTTCGTCCACGGCACGCGAACGCAGACGCGCACGGCTAATCGGATCGGTTTGTTTTTTACCACGGAGGGAATGATAATGTCAATTAGAGGGGAAGGACTTTATTATGGGTTCTTCTGTAGAGGAGCGAAGTTGGAGTTCTGAAAAGTGCCACAATAAAAGATCTCCTCAACCCGTCTCTCACAGTCAAAGCCATTTGGATGTCTCAACCACAGCACACATAGCAACACAACGCACACACATGCACAGATCCACAGGGAAGTGAGGGGGATTAGTAGATCTTCTCACAGGCTCCAGACGTCTCTTCCTGGTCTGTTTGTTTTTACCACTGAGGGAACGATATCATCCTCAATTAGGGTGGAAGTGCTTTTTTATGGGCACATAGAAACCCTCACACACTACGGTATATTTGTATCTGATAAATATCTCAGTAACCCTTACACAAATCTATTGATCTATCTTTCTGGATGTTTTATTTATTGTTTTACTACCGAGGACCATTTCAAATGTTCTCACAAGTCAGCCCAGGTAAAAGTGCACTTTATTTAAGTACACTTCCATATGCTCTTGAAGTGCTCTGTTGTCATACATTCATATTTTACTTCATATACTACAAATATATTATTTGAACTTCTATTCATGGTGTCTCAAAACAGCACAGTTGAGTATACTTATATCTAAAGTTTATTTTAACAAGTACTAACAACTATTTTTTTATATTAAAGGAATAGTTCACCACCAAAAAAAATACAATTCTGTCATCAACTATTCATCAAAAATATCTTCTGCAGAACACAAGATATTTTGAAGAATATTATAGTGCACTTTCTTCACATGGGAGAAAATAGTTTGAAACAACAGACACACATCAAAAATCTCAATTACAAGGCTTTTGACACATAGGCTATGCAGCAGTAGGTTAAGACTGCATGTTTTTCCAACCTGAGAAACTTTCAGAATTCCTACCAACAAAAATATTGACTTTGATAGAAATGGCACAACAAAATAATGCAAACCAAACGTGTGACATGATTTCCAAAAAGGGTCTTTTATGTTGGAAAACAAGTATAGCATACGGATAGCATCTGAGAATAAAAACACTTTCATCCGAAACACAACTGGCTAGTGACCAAAAATGCATTCTTACACATTTTGCACCACAATTCCTCTCAATAAAGTATATTGAGCCTATTCCTAAGCCTAAACTCTTATTCAGTAGACAAGAATGTTGTTCGGGGACCAATAAAGATGTTGATACAAGAACATGGGCAAATCATGTTAAGCCGCATTTCCAATCCGAAACCGCAGTTCACAAACAAACGTTTTAAATATCCAATAAACACTGTTATTTGTTTTACATGCTATTAAGGCCTATGATGACTTTGACAGACTTAGAGCCGACGCTACATACGGCAGACACATTGCAAGAGAATAGCTTTAAGCCACAAAGCGAAAAAAGGAGATTTCCCATAGGCCTGCTGTGCTTCATCTCCTCAGTGAGCAGACCCCTGAGAGGAGGCCACTAAGCCGTCCACCTAGACCACAGACATGCGGGAAACAACTTTCAGTTCCCTATTTGAGTGTTCATGCCACGAAGGTGGACACGCCCCCCTCTTTTCTTCTCAACAATAGATGGACCAGGGGGAGTTAAAGAGCAGGAGGTCTCCATCTTCAAGACTGGGCCGCACACACTGAGCCCTCCTCCGTAGGTGTAGATGAAGCGGCGGAGACTGAGCCGCCGGTGTCCCCTTGTCCCACAGCGGGAGCTGGGGACTAATAAAAGGGAGGCCGCCTCTGTGGAGAGGTTCTTTCTACCAGCCCGGCAGGCAGCGAGGACATAGTCCACAGGTCAGGATTCCTGCATTGGCTTGCTTTATTCCTCTGACGACCAAGCTAATCACACTTCCCACACCGCAGTCTAGATTTTTTTGTCTGTCCCTTGAGAAGAATGTTATTGCTTGGTGGTTGCTCTCTCTCATCGCTCAGGAGAGCTGATGGAGTGCCGTCTCAGATGTTTCTCCAAAAAACGATCAGGAGAACTGAGGCAATAACTGAGGCAATTGTTAAAGCGCATCGAGAGTATGGAGCTATGAAATGAAATTCATATAGATAAGATAATCTGGTAAATTGAATGGGAAACGAGTTCATACTAAAACCTTTGATTGCGGACTTCCGCTCAGTTTCTGACATTGCGGAGATGTCTTCTGAAACTCTAGTTGAGACGTGAGAATTCCTTTTTTCCATTTCTCCTCATATTTTCCTATATCAGATATTTTGCTCTACTAAGTGAGCTACAGAAACTCTGCAGTACTACTTGTCATTCTTAGTTATGTGCATGTTCCTGCTCTAATAGGTATTCTGGAGAAGTACATATGAGAATGTTGATGAAGTTTATACTTAACATAACAGAGAACTCCATCGAGTCTCCTTGCTCTACAAGCAATAAACGTCCTCGGTTCCCTAATTTTCTCTGTCCACCAACATCATTGACTAGTGAAGCCTCCATCGTTTCGGAGGCGAATTCCAGACTCCCACTAGCGGTCCCGCGCCTCCGTTTTCTCTCCGTTTCACAGCGTAAGCCTTGGGAGGCAACCTGCCACCGAAAGATCGGACAACTAAAAGCTCATTACTGCTAATGTTGCTCTAACATGCCTCTCACAGGGGGTGGGCCGAGTGAGGTCATGGTTCAGCAAAGCAGGGCACCGACTAAAGTTAATTACACTCTCCACAGCGGTTCCCAGACATTTAACCCACTCAGGGTGATGCCGGGACGTCCCGCAGAGCTTCTGATACAACAGGAGGGCGAGGCCTCGTTTAACATGCTTCTTTCATAGATAATACAACACGCTTTACTAGAAAGCTTTGCATATGAGAACGCACGACTTCATGTCCTGCTCACTGATGAGAGACATGCACATCATGTGATGGTACAGTATGAATGATGATAAATAAAGCTCAACTGCAACTCTGTAATAAGGGCAAACATGTTGTAGCAAACAATGTTTACAATGACATCGTTTTGTTTCTCTTTAGTCACGCATGCTGATTGGTCAATAATTGTGTTCACAAAGATAGCTCTTCATTATAACAATCTCAAAACTTCCCTGGCTAACGTTCTCTAAAGGTTTCCTCAAAGTTATCAAAAATGCAGTAATGTAAATGTGATTTCTAAATTTTATAAAACATTATAAATCATAAGGTTCTGAGCATTTATTAATTTTAGTTCATTTCAATACAATTGTTCATGTTATTCACATGCATCGGCAAGTGCCAGGAGCTAACATGTGTACTAAAAGCTGTAGAAGTATTTCTCATTGCGTTTACCAATGTTAACAAATACAACTCGCTAGAAATGCAATCAGATCTAATGTGTTGTGTCTTATTAACTCACTGGCATTCAAGTCAATGTCATGGTATTTTATAGCGCTTTTACAGTTTGCATTGCATCAAAGCAACTATACAAGAAAACCAAAACCAAGATAAACAGAAGTTGAACACACAAAAAACTATTAAAAAAAAAAAGATAAACCTTAAAAGTAATATGAAAATTGTCATGCATTGCAACACATTTCACACTTTTCGTGTTTCGTCCATATAAAGTCCTCCTCACTACTCCTAAAATTTTGGACCTTAAGAGCTCTTTCAATTCCCTGAACCAACATGATTAGTGTAAATAGTCTTTGAATCTTTTTTAAATATGCTTATCGATTTCGTTCCGTAATATTCAAAATGATGACTGCATTCTCAAGCTGTGAAATTGCAGCTGTTGTTTTACCTTGGATTTGTACATCCCATATGCTTCAAATTGAAACCAGTTGTGAGTTCTACAAGCAATGTTGCAAAAGCAATGAGAAGGATATCTAATTTCGACTATCCAATTGTTCTGTTCTAAACCTGGAACATAAACTTTGCAGCTATAAGAAAACTCAACTGATAATAGAGCCACTTAAACACCCTTGGTCCCCCATGGTCTGACTGTGCATGTTCGATGCACAGATTTGTCCCCCACTACCATTAAAGGGATAGTTCACCCAAAAATGAAAATTCTGTCATGAATTACTCACTCTTGAGTTGTTACAAATCTGTATACTTCTGTATATTTCTTTCTTTGTATGAACATAGAGAAAGATATTTGGACGGATGCTTGTAACCAAACAGTTCTTGGAACCCATTAACTACCATAGTAGGAAAAATGACAACGGTAGTCAAAAGTGCCCCAGAACTGTATGCTGTCCTATATTATATATATATATATTTTTGTGATATTTTGAATAAAGTAATTTTTCCTACTATGGTAGTCAGTGTTTGCCAAGAACTGTTTGGTTACAAGCATTCTTCCCACCAGACGCGAATGAAGCGTTAAGCGTGAGTGATTTACATGTTAAGTCAATGCAAAGACGCGATAGACCTCCTTGCGGCGCGAATGACGCGATTCGTGCGAATTGAGCGTTTCGGGCGTTTGGCGCGTGATTCGCGCGAGTTGAAAAATCTGAACTTTGGCGAAAATTCACGCCGCGTTAACCAATCAGGAGCTTGCTCTAGTAGTGACGTGCAGCATCTGTGCACGAAGGCAGCCCAGAGAAACAGATAGGCAGCGCAACTGAAGTCTATTTGAATTATAAACAGAGAGCGTCTTTGCAATAACTAATCACATATTTAAAAACTACAATACTAATTTCTCGCTAGAAATGCAATCAGAAGTTGCTGAAAGTGAAAATTAAACTTACATTTATACAAAACTATGCTCCAACGGGAGTTTCGGCCGCCATTTTATTTTTTCGAGCTTGAGTCTATTGTGAATTTCACGCGCGAATGACACGAATTTCATGCGCGAATGAAGCGAGTAAACTCAAAATGTTCAAGCGTCCAACTACGCACGAATAGGGCGATTCATTTGCGCAAGTCGAGTTTGGTGGGAACGCTCAGTTAGAGGATTCTTAGAAGCTTTAAGAATACGGGCCCTGGTCTTTAATGATCTGGAACCTGCAATGTGAGGACAGATTTCCAGAGAGGGTGTTGTCACTCATGGCGATGTGTGGTCTTCAGTGCTTACCTTGTTAAAGGTGACTCAATTTGTGGATAGAGATTTCCCAATAGAAAAAAATACATCGATTTAATTTGCTGTCACATCTTAATTTAGAGGGTTTCATCGGACGCACGCATCTGGCCCGAAGTTCACTTCCAGTCTGTGTTTGGTTATCATTCAGGCTAGTGGCTAGTAATATAACAATTTATTTTGTTTTTAATTTATTTTCATATTAATTTATATTAATATTTGATTGTATATTAATTAAATTAAAACTAATCAACAGTTATTGATTCTTTGCGAAGGTCTACCGGAAGTTAAGTTTGGGCCACATAACATTTGTTTATGTTGTTGATGCTGAAACGTCTATTGGTAGAACATTGTATTATCACTGCAACTGTCATGTGTTTAAATCACAGGGAACACACCTATTGATAAAATGTATACTTCAGATTTTTAACTACACGGTTATCGTGGCCAAAAGAATCCATAATAGAAATATTACTGTATCTATTCATTTTTTAATAATGCTATTAGTCAAATTCTTCAAGTTTGTTTATTTTGTGTCTTGGTTTTTTTGGCCAATGAATCATACACAATGTACAAGAGCAGGGAGGCAAAGAGTTTGTAACCATTGTGGTTTGAAAGGGTTTTAAACTATTTAACACATTACATTTTATGTAGAATTCACAGTTTTTATAACTGAGTTTTTTTTAAATCACGGTCAATACCAATATATTGCGACAGCCCTAATGTATACCTTTAATGCACTGCAAGTCACATTGGATAATATAGCATAATGGCCAAATGCATTCCGTGAAAAAAAACCTGAATAATGCATTTTCCCTGGATGCATCCCACTCATATTTCTCGATCTACTGCAAGCAAACTACACTAAACGTAACTGAAATATGTGTTTTTTTACTTTCGCAATTCAACAGCTCTGCCCATCTTTAAATATTGATTTAATCAATGAGCCAAACGAAACCACCGATGACTGTTTACACACTCATTGCTGGGGAGTGAGGTGAAAGAAAAAATGTTTTCATAAAGGGTGAAGTGCTTTTCAACACATTCCTTATACCCAAGCACAGCGGTTTCTAAGTCACTGCAATACGACCTCATTACCTTCTAAAAACGACAATTATACAGGATATCATCTAAGTGGAGTAATAAATGTAGCATAAAGACACGGAGAAGAAAGGGGCACCTCTGGCACATGCTTTGAAAAGGAGCCATGGAGCATTCAGCCTCTCTCTGACCAAGCAAGGCCTCGCTGACAGGTAGAGATGGCATCCGCTGATAATGGCTGTTCATCATCACACTGAGAAGAGAAGACAGACCCATATACATCAAACTAGCCGTCGACCAACCGGTCACGTTCTCGCAATGTACGAAATGGGCGCGTGAACCGCTGTGGACAAATGTTGATAGGAATAGTGAAGAGAAGCAGAGGAAATGTAAACAATCTCTTTCCAGAACTGATTATCCCAAAATGGGCTCTTTTAGAAAGTGTCAGAAAGATAAAAGAGGTGGTATTACATATTGCACCGTTTCACAGAAAAGGACTCGAGTGTTCCAAAGATAGCATCAAAGAGATTTCTCACAATTCGGCTGATAAATGTACCGACGGGTCATAGGCTTCCCTACCCTATCTGGATTAGGCCCTGACAAAGTTGGCTAAATCCTCAGCAGCTCATCAACAGCAAAAACCGCGTGACATCATAGCCAACAGACCTGCTGTGCACCGACATAGAGGTGAACCGACCCGAAGGTCTCGCAGGCACTGAAGGAAGCCATTAATAGTGCTCCGATAAAAAGCATATTGGCTACTCGGGTGCGCCAAGGTCTTCAGAACACATTTGAAACTGGGCAGTAAGTAAAGAGCATGTCTCTTCACCGGAGCGTGTTATTCTGCAGACTAAGCAAAACTAAGAGCAGGCCAATAGCACATTTTTCTGCTTTTCTGAAACTGAATATACCTCTATGTTTTGCTTGGCAGTCATGCTAACACTGAGGCGTAGCTGAACAGGTTCTGGCCAGCGAGTAAACCTGAGCGCTGAAGGGATTACCGAGCAAACTCTTAACAAACTCTCTCAATTAAAATGGTAACATCTAAAAACAATCACAAAATAGCAAATCATTTAAATTGACATGCCGTGTATACACTTTTTAACAAAAATTGACAATGTTTTTTCAAATTCCATGGCGGTTATGCATTGGCGATGTTTGTGTATATCACTACATCTGTCAGGGATTACTCCAATTTCTCCACAAAACATCCAGTTTATGTCAAGCCATTGCTCTGAATGAACCTGACAGGAACTCCGGGTCTGTGACTTACAATAAAAGTAAAACAGGCTGACTTGTGATGTTGGCCCCGACTTGCGCAAAAAAAACAGCTTAATTACGCATTGAACTAGGAAACTAGTGAAGCTCGGCCAGAAAAGTTCAGAATGTTGCCTTGATGCCGAGATATCGCTGCAATATTGCCCAACTCTGGCAACACCGTCCAAAACAAGTATACAAAAGGAGGAACGATGTGTGCATGGGAATGGAACTATAAAACAATTCAATTGAATTTTACACTGAATTCAAAATTCCGAAATGGTTTCGGAATTGTCAGAATTGTTTTGCTAACCTGACAACAGTATCCAAAACCAGCACAGCAAAGCCAAGAGAGTATTTACACATCTAATCTGTGGCGCTACATTCAAATCAATCACTTTCTATCCTACAAAGCTTAAAGTCCCACTGCATTCGACTTTATCACTTAAAACTCACATTTAAGCATTAAAATAGCATGCCTTAAAATGACTCGAATGTCATCCGCTGATCGGTCTGCGCAGCACAACATGAAGTAAACCACACTGCTGTGTCCCATTGTTGTTATTTCGGGGCAGGACATTCCGGTTTTCATAGTTCTGAATTGCATATGGTGATCGTGCCACCTGAGCATTAAACAGTAGCTGTTTATAATGCAACTGCTTATGTATATTCATTTATTTACATTATGTGCATAAATTCTTAATATGCACAAACGTTGTTACTTCACATTTCAGTATAATACAGGAGCTGTGTTGTTCTGCTTTACAGAGCCCAGAGACCATTAAATGTAAATCTACAACAAACCATCAGAAGATTCATAGTTGGCTTAATAAGAATTAAATCAGCAATAACGTTTAATTTTGAGTTTTATCAAAGCACACGTTGAAAAAATGTTTATTTATCTGATTCTCTGATTGGTCATTCGCAAGGATTCCTGGGTAGGTAACTTCAGCGAGGCTGTTTCAATGCGGGTTTCGCCAAAGACCACATCGAGGGTACAACGGCGGCGCTCGCGAGCACACCTCTGAGTGCTAAAAAGACAAATAGGACACCCTACGGACTGGAAGACTTGACGAGCGCGCACAATTTAAGTCAACGAGACCGCAAGTCCACATGAAGTGCGTCATTTGGGACAGGGCCGTTATAGGTACATAGAGGCCTCATTGGATGTGTGAGCAGTGCATGCCCGTGTTGCAGGAGCAGTGCTGAAACAGCAGCGATCGTTTCAGTGCCAAATCTTTGCACCATCTTCTATGTCTCAAATCTGTTACGTGATTGGTTACAGGGTTATGATGTCGTAAACAGAGGCAGTTTCAAACTGTCTTTGGTAAACTGCAGTTTTATGGAGAAACTACTCTCCAATGGTTTAAAATAATACATTTGCACCTGGTTTATCTTAAAGCCAACTGGGAAAAACTTGATGTTCACCACAGGGGGGCTTTAAATCTGGTGACGGGTCAATTAAGCACCTCAGATTAGAAGGCCAGTGTTCATACTGCCCTGTGTTACCCAGCAAGCGAACCAGGGAGTGCCAGTCTCAGTCAGGGGCAATTGGGTCTGGGGTTTGTTTTCCCATGAGTCATCTATAAACTCTGCTCAGGTGCACACTGTTCAAATCCAACATTTTACACACATCGTGTGATGTCATCCAGTCACCAGACAGCCAGCGCAGCAAAAATAATATTACCCTCAAAGTGTTTCTTGTATTGGTTTCTATGGTTACTTAAATATTGTGAAGAGGTGGAATGGTGGGTCACTGCTGACAATCTAGAGGACAGAGGTCAAGTTTTAGTTAAAGCTGCAGAATTTCTGCTCAACAAGCATCAGCAAACGGATTTCAAAACGTAATGAGTGTCAAACAGCTTTCCTGAACATTCACACCGTCTTCCACCGGTCAGACAAACAGAACGCCCAGCCCCCAAATGAACACTATGGGTCTGTGTGGGACACTACTTGATAGAGCCACAAAAACTGCGTTTACACCTTTCATGGGAAATGGCTTTCTTGTCTTCAGATATTAAGATTAAATCAGCTTTGCTTGCTTGGATATAGATGTAAGGCTCTGGATAATCTTTCAAGATACTTTGAATAAACACAGAACCAAGATCCTTCAGAATGAATTGAAAAATAAATCACAGATAAGATCTACTGACCAGAAAATAAATGGTCGTGGTCAAGTACATGTAAATCGTGTGGTGATTGAAACTAGTCTGTGGTATTCTTCATGGGGGGATTACCAGGTTTACAGAATGCTGTTTGACAGCACAATGGTTTGCTGCAACCCAAGTCCAAGAACCACCCCCTCTGTCCACCCCTTAAAAATAGCCGTTAAACAAGAGATTCTCTCACCGGGCCAACATCAACATCCAATAAAGCTTAAAGATAAACACGGTGAGGTATCCATGGCAGAATAGATTTCGCCTCATGGGAGACGCAGCCAGTTCTCCCCCATCTGCTCAAACACGACCCCGCTGGCTTTTACGCTGACGTTTAAAAACAGTACCTGGAATTTTTATGTGATTGTCTTCATGCTGCTGGGAGCGTAATAAATGTTTTCACGGTGTCCTTCGGTTATGATTGGCTTGTGTCTGTGACAAGTCCATTTCTCTTGGAATCACCGGTTTGCATGATTCACCGTTGCACACTTCTGAGGGAGAGAGTGGTTTGGATTTAATAACATTAGCAACGTTACCTTCTCGCTTTCACAATGTCCTTGACTTCGTACCAAGATAAAGAGAACGATTTTGCGCTGGAGGACGTTCAAGACGTGGACGAGACGCAGGTGTTCCTTGCCATCGCAAACAGAGGAACCTTGTTAAGATAAAAACATCTGAACACGGTATAATGGTAGAGTATAAATAACACACATAGCCACTTGAATCAAAAAGTGAAAAAAGGACTTCTTACCTTTAAAATCAACGAGCTGAAACAGCTGGAAGGTTAGACGTTAAAAGCGTCCTCTTACGTATATCCAAATATAACGCAAAAAGTATGAACCACTTGTGTTACAGATTTGACTAAATTGTGTATTTTTTCTGATTCTAATCACAATATTTTTCTTTACAAGCAAGCTACAAAGAGTAACAACAAAGGAGCGTGATTTAACATGCATGTGCGTAATTATATTATCTAATCAGCTTAACTGATTGGGCTAAACTCCAGATGGTCTTCTTCCATCTTCGGGACCCTCGGAGTGTTGTTTGAAGCCAAAGGTCTGGTGAATTTGAGCATTTTGGCCATTGAAAACACTACGTTCTGTCAGCAGATGTTTCAAGGCAATGAAGTGACAAGAGAAGACTGGGAATATGCTAGAACGACTAAATGTGGCTTTTCGCGCGCAAGTGAATTTGTGCACTACACCAATCCACTGCAGCAGGGGTCTTCAACCAAGGGTCCTGGAACTGCAAGGGGTCCACTAATTACTGTTTACTCACAGGCAACTTTTTGTTAAAAATGTAAAGTATGGGTACAAAAATATTACAACCAATGTTCTCTTTAAGCTGCGCACGTGCGCGGACTCATTGAAGCTCCCGCGCATTGCCTTTTTAACCTGCGTGCGTGCAGACGCAAACATCCATTCAGGCAGCGGGCGCAAGCAATGGAAGAAACGTTACATCTGCATCAAATAAACCGGTAGGGTTAGAATCAGTGCATTCTCTGTCTCCCTTCCGATAAAAGTACGCATGAAAGGAGTTGCGTGCAAATAAAGTGCATTCTCATATGTTTCTGAGCTTCTGTTCGAATGTGTTAAAGCTGTAAAGCGCGAATTTGACAGAAACTATGACAGAACTAGCGTACGTGTTTAAAATCAATGAGACGCGCACCGTGTAGTACTGATGACGTCAAACAAGTTGCATCATGTTGCTCTCCTTAGTCTGATATGATGCTCTGCAGAAAAAAACTCGTGTTAATTTCGCGTGACAGCCGCAACGATGCTGATCCACGAGAAAGACAACGAGCTCAGAATTATAAAATAGCGGTGTGATCTGCAACACACAGAGAAGCGGAAGAACAAGAATGACACTTCATAAAACAGCAGCCTGCTTTTACAACAGAATGCATCAAATCTGCACTCATTTCTTTGGCATCCAGAGACGACCCCTACCTCCACTAGATTAGTCTGTGTGCCAGTAACCAGGGTCAGTCATCTCATTGAAGCCTTAATAAAAACTAAGGTTCAAATAAATGTTTCATTGTCCATCTCAAAATGAAAATGTTTGATGCTGCAAATCCCTTAAAATAATCAAGCAATCTATATTTAAAACAAAAATAATACACGGACAAGTAATTAGCCTATGTGCAACAATCACATAATAGTGCTAATGTAATGTCTCAAAATAATACTGCTGTGACAATAGGGCTGTTTCTATTTAAATAGCTCCGTTTACACATTTGGTATAAGGGGGTCCCTGCTCCATACATCTCTCATCTAAGAGGTCCTTACCCCGAAAAACGTTGAAGACCCCTGCACTGCAGATCTGTCACTATGTGCCAGTAAACAGATGTTTGGCTTTTTAATAAGGCAACATCTGCTTTTTACAATATACAATACAATTAAACAGCTATCATTTACACCAAGCCTAAAAGTATGTGTGAAGTGCACAGTGTCATGTCACTCGTGGGTGTACAGGTTGGCTGTCAGTTTTTAATACCCTCACAAATATAGCAAAACATGCTAGTAAAAAGAAAAGCCGTAAAATCTTCCAAATTTCATTTTTAATCATTATATGTACATTTAGACTTTTAAAAATGCTAAAAAGGTTCTTTAGCAGTCTGTAGAAGCTTTTTCCACTACGAAGAATGTTTTAACAAAAAAAAGACTCTGTGGGCAGTAAAGGTTCTTTATGGAAATATACAGCCCGGCAAGTAACCTTTTAGGAACCTTTATTTATAGGGCATTATTGTCCAATGTGTCATTTTTTTGAGGATCTATTGACAGAAATGCAATATAATATACATAACTATGTAAGGTGTATAAAGAACTTACATAATTAAGCATATGTCTTTATGACCTTAGAATGAGCTATTTCTCTCTACATACACACGGGCACCCCTGCATGAAATTCGCCGTAAACAGACAAACTGCTCTACAGAACGTGTTTTGTAAATACATAATCTCCTTCGGCAAAGAAGCAAAAATGTGACAACATCTTTGTCCTGTGTCAGCTGCAATAGTGCTTCGAAAGGGTGGAATGAGCCGTTGGGTGCACTTCACAACCTCACCGCTAGATGTCGCTAAATTTTATAGACTTGACCTTTTATTACCAACATGCCATAACAATTGACAAAAGCTACTTTATTTGATTCAAAATGTTATTTTAAACTACAACATTTTCTTTTTCTGGATTATTTTTTAGATATGTCAACAATCCTTTCGCTATTGAAGAACACTATGAACTCACAGAATGTTTTGTTTTGCTGACCCAGTGTAACATGCTGATTTAGGTACAAAACATAACTATTGATTTACAAGGTCCATATTATTGGCATCATTATGTCTGAGTCAGAGACCATTATACAAATGACAAAATTCAGCTCAGGTACTGTGGGCTACATTAGATCATCAGCAGAGAGTGGGTTCTGAAGCAGATGAAAGCAGATCAGGACACACATGAGCCTTTCCAAATGTTATCCACCTTCAATAACTCCAATAATGAAAATCTGGACCAGCCTGTAATCAAATGCACCTAATTCGTGCTGGTTCTAATTCTCTCTATAGATCACAGTAATATTTAAACACAATGGTGTACAACAAATGTATCACCGCTACATCATAGCCCTTGCCTGAGGTAAAACCAATCTAAACATTTATTATTATACTCTACTCGTACTTCACAAATATGTTGGCAAGCTATGTAGCTTTGCACTGGACTAGAAATCTAGAAATTTCAGCCTGATTTCACTATTCTACATTCTTAAACAATACTGGGTTATTTTTAAAAAGGTACAAACCCAACCCCTGGGATAAATTCACTTAGAAAAAGTTTATTTTTGCCCCAATAATGGGTTAAACCAACCCAACATAGATTTATAACCCAATGATTGGGTTTGTCTCTTTTTGACCCAAAGCTGGATAGAAAATAACTCGATAATTTAGAGTGTGCATGTTGGCTTATTCGTATGAATTTGGACAAAGTGAATCATACAAAAAGCATGATTATAAGACACCCGCAATAATGAAGTCCCACCCCTAAACCTGGTCCAAAACTATGCACTATAAAACAAATTCATATCAATTTAAAAATGAAATATTAATTGCCACGAATGTGTTGCAAATTCAATACTCGTACCAAAATTTTCTTGCTGATTAATACCATCTCGAAACAGACTGTTTACATACTCTAGCTACATCAAAACCGGCGATTGGTCTAACGCATTATTAATGGAAGAAGAATCAAGAGAAGAAATTGTGAAGAAAAAAAATCTGTAAAGGATGCGGCCAGACGTATTAAGAGCTTTAAATGTGATCGATTTGCCCTCGTGTAACAAAGAAAATAATTTACTTTAATTTGAGATTAAGGGTCATTCGGCATGTGTGCTATAATTTCTTAAAAAGACAGGTAAATTGTATATTCAAAAGATTTTTCAAGATGCATATACTCTAAAAAAAAAAAAAAGGTGCTTATAATGTTCTTCACAGCGATGCCATAGAACAAACATTTTTGGTTCCACAAAGTTCCTGACACGGTTAGTGGACAGAACCCGTTAACAATGTTAACCACCACATCCTCCTGTCGACCCTCAAGGCTATGGGTGTCTCTGGAATGGTGCTACAATGGTTCAGGTCTTACCTCACAGGAAGGTCATTTAGAGTATCCTGGAGAGGTCTCTGAGTCGCAACATCTCAACACAGGGGTGCCTCAGGGCTCAGTGCTTGGGCCGTTGCTCTTTTCTGTATACATGACATCCGTAGGCTCTGTCATTCGGAAACATGGCTTTTCCTATCAATGCTATACGGATGATACACAACTCAACCTGTCATTTCAGCCCGACGATCCGACTGTTTCTGCACGCATTTCAGCATGCCTAGCCGACATCTCGCTCTGGATGAAGGACCATCACCTGCTGATGAACCTTGCTAAAACAGAACTGCTTGCAATCCCGTCCGACCCTAAGATCCATCACATCTTCTCCATTCAACTGGGCTCATCAACCATCACATCTTCCAGAACAGCCAGAAACCTGGGAGTGGTGATCGATGATCAGCTAAACTTCACAGATCAGGTTGCCAGCACCACTCGGTCCTGTAGATTCATCCTCTACAATATCAGGAAAATTAGACCTTTCTTATCCGAGCATGCTACGCAGGTCCTAGTCCAGGCTCTTGTTCTGTCCAGACTGGACTATTGCAATGCGCTACTAGCTGGACTTCCTGCTTGCACAACAAAACCTCTACAGATGATCCAGAATGCAGTGGCAAGAGTGGTCTTCAATGAACCGAGGAGAGCACATGTCACTCCTCTCTTCACTAAGTTTCACTGGCTCCCTATAGTCGCTCGCATCAAATTCAAGACTCTGCTCCTGGCCTACAAGACCACCACTGGTTTGGCACCCCTTATCTTCATTCACTAATGCAGACTTATGTACCCGCCAGATCCTTGCGCTCTGCAAACGAACGACGTCTTGTGGTGCCATCCCAAAAAGGTAAAAAAAATCTCTCTCACGTACCTTCTCTGGATCGGTTCCACATTTGTGGAATGATCTGCCTGCTGCTACAAGATCAGCAGATTCTGTATCCATCTTTAAGAACCGTCTGAAAACACATCTCTTCCGTCAACACCTGACCAATCATTTCTGACTTCTATCTCTTTTCTACTCCATCTATATATAAAAAAAAAGCTCTGTACACTGTAGTAGGCTTTGTGAGACATGTTTTTTTGCACTTATGCTTTTTGTTTTCCTAATGTTGACCGAATTGCTTCCGTTGTTTACCCAACTTGTAAGTCGCTTTGGATAAAAGTGTTTGCTAAATGACTAAAAGTAAATGTAAATGTAAACCCAAGCGCAGACAGTGAAGGGGTTAACAAAAAAGACTTTAAAATAAAATAAACACAAAACAAAACCCGAGAGGGGGCAAAACCACAAGACAAATAACTAATACTTGACAAAGAATTAAAACACTGACTAGACTTTACTCGACTATCAACAGGAACAGGGTATCAAGACAAAACTGTAGCCTCATAAACAGAGGTATAGGCAAAGCAAACCGCACAAGACAGAAAACACCAGGGCATTAAATAAGGGATCAAAGCAAGAGGGGAACAGGTGCAGGGCATGAAATCATTAACCATCAATAATGAGGAAACGAGAGGGCAGGAACAGAGACGAGACCGGAGAGAGCGCATGGCATGCCAAAACAAACAATGCCATGTCTCTATCACACTAAACACGTGGGTCTGTCATGATCTTGCCACAAGACTAAGAAAAACATGACCAAAAGAGGCAGAATCATGACAGAACCATTCAGTCAAAGGTTCGTTAAAGAACCATCTCTTTATAACCTTTTTATAACCTGAAGAACCTTTTTCACCACAAAGAACCTTTGTGAAACAGAAAAGTTCTTCGCATGTTCAAGGTTCCTTATGGAACCATTTAGCTGGTTCCTGTGGCGCCAGCAACGCCAAGGTCATGGGTTCGATCCCAGGGGATTGCACATAGCCAGAAATAAATATATAATACAATACAATGCAATGTAAGTCATCTGCCAAATGCGTAAATGTAAATTTAGACAAAAAAGGTTCCTCTATGGCATCGTGAAGCACCTTTAATTTTATTTTAATAGTACCTCCAGCAGAAGACGAAAAATACAATCTTCTTTGCAAAAAGCCAAACCAGTCAGTGCTCCATGTCCAATTTAAATTCTCCAGCATTCTCATTGGGTTATCTAATTGGTCCCGGGCATCATATGAGCAAAAAAAACCAAACAAACAAAAAAACAAATCAAGACTTTGGAAAAGTGAGATTAGAAGCTAGTCATGTGCATTTGGAAAATAAAGTGATTCAATGGAGTCTGGGGGTATAAAGAGACCAAGCACACAAACTCAACAGTGCACAGAGGGAGAGACTTGGGCCGCGAGCCAGCAAGTACTGACGGTGAACTAGCGAGGTGAGAAACTGTGTTAAACTTCTTCACCTGGAACATCATCTGTAAATATCCAGCTGCACAAATACGTGTGTGGAGAGAGTGCCCCAGGCCGGGTGCCCTGCATGAGGGCATCTACTACGCAAACAAATGCAAAGCCTTTTAAAAGTAATGACTCCTACGGTGTAATGAAATCCAGCGTAACCGATGTTTTAATTCTCACCTTCCGCCCATTACCTTCAGAAGCGTATCTTCACAAAGTTGGAAAGGATCTAATCGGCTTGTTTATCTTTAATCTGTAGAGGTCCGTATTTTATGTTGGTACACCGGGACTATAAAATCTGAAGTGACTTGAAGAAAACTTCACTGTTGAGGGCCCTGCATATACAGTAAACAAACACAATATAGTGTAGATCTGGTTATTCGAGGGTGCCGCGTTTTGCTACTTATGGGCTTTGGTGTGGAGAGGAGCTATGGACCAGAGATGATGTGAGACCGATGGAAAGTCTGCAATAAACATGGTAAGTCTTCAGGAAAGTTGTTGTGAGCTACCAGCACTGTGTTAACACCCAAAATGATTCCAAGGTCAAGAAACATCACGACTTTTACCACAGTGAACGTCTTTCCAGTACGTCGTGGCAAACACTTTGGCGTGCAAAGGCGCGTTTTTCCACCTCAACAATGAAAGCTAAGTGTTTTGCAAGAAATGGTTAAGTAAAAAAGACTAACCTATACTTGGCACCCACCTGACACGCGAACGCCTGGCATGACATCACAAGTCTTGGAGGTTTTCTTCTCTTTGCAGCGCTTTATAACTGCAAGGGTCAGTGCAATCCGCTGGATAACATAAGCAGCTGAGGACATGGAATCCTCACCACAGACCGTGCAATACAGCAGTGGGACAGCTTCTATGGCAACGGCACCACCGTCATACTCACTGTAGGCATGGACGTTAGAAGGCGCTTGGCTCATTAACCTGGGTTTGGAGCGGGTAAGCAGAAGGACCCTCTGCACACGAGAACCAGAACCCATTGCCATGACAGGATGAGTTCCATTAGCTCAGCCCTGCATGAGTCACAAAAACCAGAGGTGTTTGCAAAAAACATATTAATAGTGTGAAGTTCTCTTTTATAAGTAAAGGACATTTTGAGAATAAGGTATATGACTGTATAGGATGTTTCTTTGAGGATCTCTTGTGCAGTGCTATTATTGAATACCGTGCTGTGGACTTTATACCGAGGTATTATCGCACAGTGAGATTTTGATATTGTTACATCCCTAATACTCACTGATGACTAAAATGAAAATGAACTATTTTATTGCCATTAACTATAACATTAACAAAGCCTTATAAATGCTAAAAACTGCACTGTTCATTGTTAGTTCATGTTAGCTATATGCATTTCCTAATATTAACAAATACAAACTTACTTTAAAGTGTCCCTGTTAGTTTTGTGAACTTTTTTAGCATAAACATTATCAGATATCACATTAATGTTGACAGCACTACAACAGAAAATATAAATGTTGAAAAAAATCAAGCTAAAAAAGACGTACATTTATAAACTGAAATAAACTAAAACTGCAGAGTAAAACATTTAACAATTACAGAAAGTGAAAAGACATCATTGACTACCGTAGGAAGAATTATGGTTTCATTTTTTTGTTCTGTTGAACACAAAATAAGATATTTGAAGAATTTAGGAAAGAACAGTTCTGGGGCATCTTTGAGAACCCTTTTTGAATTTTCCTACAATGGTATTCAATGATGTCCCAGAAATGTCAAATTTTTATATTCGTCAAATATCTTATTTTGTTCAACACAACAAAGAAATGTATACAGGACCAACTTGAGGGTGAGTAGATGAAGACAGAATTTTCATTTTAGGGGGTATCTCTTTAACAGAACACATCTGGGTGCCTAGTTAAGCACTCAACCTTGTGTTGTCCCTTTTATTTATTTACCACAAAATAAATACAAAATAACTCATATTGTGTTAAAAAAACACAAAATGTCTCAAAATTCCATAACAAAAATGTTAGTATTTAATAAATATGTTTTTGAGAGTGTATTTGTAAACACATTTTTAGACAGATTAAGAAAATAAAGTGGCTGGAATGCCCATCACAAGACATCATAATTGTAATGGAACTGGACTAGTTTCGTTTTGAGACTAGCCAAAGTTGTTCTAAAACCTTTATGCGGTGAGAACCTTGTACCACCCTCGGCTATTGACGCGAGCGGTAACTGGTGTTGACACCAGCAGGTTTAATGGTCCGGTGCAGAGCTCATTTTTCTTGTCTTCAGTGGAAACACACAGAAAAGGTTTAGATTGAGCTTCTGCGCTCTCCCCCGTCTGTGGTAAAGGCGTGTAAGTATATTGTGACTGCAAAATTGAGACATAATGCACTCGTGACACCTTATACCCATAATTATTAGAAAATAGCTTCTGGATCATTTGAAATGTCATTTAAGTAGATCATTAATAACCATTTAAAACAGTCATTTAAGAAAATTGGAAACGCCTGAAACACGTATCATCTTACATCTAGTCACCGTTCCTGCAAAAACATGACAACTGAAGTTATGCGTCTTTAATGTGCGAGCAGAGTTTCACACCCTGAAGTTAAACAAGATCAACGGGGACTGTGGGAAATCTCCATAAAGGCCAAAAGGTGTATTTACAGAGGTGGCATCCATCTTCAAGAACATCCAGAGAAATGTACCCTTTTCTAAAGGTCAGCATTTAGTGTAAATTGTGTACGACACCAATCAAGTCCGTTATTGTGAATTCTCAGCAGTGAGAATTGCCCTCTTCTGGTTATGCACCACAGGCCGAACCATGAATGCTGTTCCCTCAGATTGCTTTTGCAGAAGATTCGCAAATTCCCCAAACAGCAAAACAGCCATGACGAAAAGTAGAGGTAAAACAAAGCTGTTCCTGTCGTGTACAACAAAGAAAACATACATGCAAGATGAAGATAACAGAGGTGGAGTCAGAGCCCCGAAGAACATTCAAGACCTTTTGGAACGTGTTATCAACAGTTTTCTCTTCTGGGGAAGAGCCTGGACAGACTGTTGTAAACGCCGTGCTGATCAATCCCTGGCAGGCCAATTAATTCTGACAGAGGATTAGAGAAGGGCCTCTCTCGGGTCACGTGACTATCAGTGGGATACACAAGCAAAGTGAGATCTAAACATTTACTTTCCTGTGGTCCTGGGGGTCAAGCCCTTTGGTCCCACACAAACAAGACATGAAAACAAGATATTCACGGAGGAACAAAAACTGATTAACACCTGTGGCGTCACTGGGTGCGTCTGAAACGCTGAGATATTTCTATAAGGTAAATTGTTAAATGCATGTGTTGGTGTATGCATTGGTGTCTACAATATCCCACAATCCTATGCACCCAACTGTGGAAAATACAACGCTCTCGAAAAATGCAGTTGAAAGAAGTTCTTTTATATAGTAAATAAAGATCTTATTTGCAATAACAGATTTTTCAAAACAAATGTTCAAAAATCATGTTTTTGTTATGTTATTGTGTTAGCTGTATTTTTTTAGTTATATTTACTTAAATCAAAACAACCCAACTGCAGTTTAATTGATATTAATTGGAATGCACAATAAAAAACTTTTTTTTGTTGTTGTTGTTGCAAATTAACTCTTTTGAAATTGTCATTTACAATTTGTGAACAAATAAACTAAAGGTGACTTACATTTGTTTTTAAATATAAAGCAGGGCCAGAAGAAAATACTTAAACATTATATTTAAATGACAAAATAAACGTTACATTTTTGCTTGGTAATTTTTAACGCTGCCATAATGGACATTTACACCGTGTCCTAACCAAACGCGATGCGACGCAGCGACATGCGATAAAAGGTATCTTTTCCATGTTAACCAGAGGTTTTGTCCTAACCATCCGTGACAGCGCTGCGCGACGAGCAACGGCCGTTTCTATTTTAGAAATGTTTTTTATTTCCACGACGTCGCGGCTGACAGCTCCGCCCACACAACGATCTCATTCGATGTAAGTTCTGCACCTCATGAATATTAATCGCCAAACATGGATGAGGACAGGCTATATGAGTTTGATTACATACGTTTAGATTCTAAAATCCTAGCATAGCGTCCGGTGAGGCATCACTGAAGTCATGAGAACAGGACGCATCTCTCTGCATGTGCACTCTTCAGCTGCAGCGTGCGAGGCTGCGTGGACAAGGAAAAACTGTTCCGATTGGCTGTGTTTTGTGATTGATTGTTGCATCCGCCCCTTTTTCGTGTTCGGTATGGACAAACAAATGGCTTATTGCAGGAATCTCATCACGTCGCGATTGGTGTTAGAAGTCAATCTACAACCAGTTTATTATGACCACTCAAAGGTACCCCAAGCAAAAATGCATTTGACACAACACGGCAGATATTTCCTGTTTTAGACCATTGGCACAGGCCTATACCCAAACATCAAGACATGCTCAGTTCCTTTGAAATAAGACTTTATTGAATATTGGAAAAATAAAATTAGAAAGCGAGTTCATCTCACAAACGTCTGCAATGACATGAAAATAATGTCACAATTTTTGGTTGGAAAATGATGCGGAAATGTTCTTGACAGGTTGCATAAATTTGCCCAAGTATTTTCTCATGGGGAGGTTAGACAGAATTTTGTTTTCAAATTGAATCATTACTACCTCATTACAAGCGGTGCATTTGACACCGAGTCAACACAGGATAAAGTAACATCATCCGAGTGAACTTTCCAGCTAAAACCTGCTTTCGTGAGCAGCCGCAGATAATGGTCCAACTGTTGTCGATGGCCACCAGCCAAACATCCTGTTGTTTTACAGAGCGAGGAAAGAACCTCTGGACGGTTACTTAACTATGTTACCAAAGTTAAGTGCTGCAAATGGTTTATTAACAGGTATTAAGTAATAGTTTGATCAGAAGAGCTGCTTTTGATTTCTGACTATCATCTACACTTGACATAAATCTTTCCTGTGACTATTAAAAAAACAAAAGTTTAACAGGAACTGAACATTGATGACACCCCAATAACAGCTGTGAGAGGTCTGACCACTTACAAACATAAAAAAGACAAATAAATTCTTCTTCATCAGTCCATGGTTCCAGTCTGAATCTGGGTTATCCACGTACACTCTTTAACAGTTTCTGGAACAAAGAGAAGAGAACGATCACAAATGATATAAATATATATTATGTCAAATTTGGTTAGGTGCAGCCAGGTTTCTCTGACACACCCTCATTTCTTTACACCCTCTTTCCACAGCAGAGGTCTACATACACACCTGTTTTCAGAGGTGGCCATGCTAAACCAGTCTGCTGAACTTCATAAAGCATGTAATTCCTAACGTGTTCCACCATCACGGGTTCTCCTTGATTTGAAACAAGCAGAACCCCTGCTGCGCTATTGCATCTGTGCAAGAAGCACTGGTCTCTGCACACAATTACATCGAAATCAAATAAGCGTTCCTCGCTCGTGAAAATAAACGTGGCGCGATGACTCAAAACTGGCCGGATCTCTGTTCAGTGTAGTTTGGACTTATTTGATGTGGTGCTCCATGCTCATCTACAGAGAAAAATATCCACCATAAAGGTGGTTGCAAGATGAGGATTTCAGCTGCGACGTGAGCTTGTGCAGTTGCTATCTAATTCCTTCTTGAGTCATGTAAGACCTTCAAAACAATACACGAATAAATAAATAACAATAAGAGGAGCTTCAGCTGGGTTTAATTTATAGTACAGCGTTCACACAGCACATACCTGAAGCTCAAAACACCAACCCGAATCAACACAGACAAACTTCAGTCACAGCAAAAATGTTTCAAAACTGTGATACTTTAATGTAAAACTGAGAGGATGATGTGATGAGGGGACTATATTATAACATCTCAAAATAAAAACAGATCTCATTGTTTCTAAAAAATAGACTGTATTATCATTAGCATTCCAAAATAATGTCCTATTTTGATTTTGGGTTGTAAGATTGACGGTTTACCGTCACAATAAAGATCAAGGCTGTTACGCATTAATGGAAAACTTTACAAAATCCCTGAACGCATTCCCTGCACTTCCACGCTTTGTTTAAAGTTGCTTTGGAATCTCGAACTCAGTGCAGGGCAGATGCAGCTGTTGATTCCATCCTGTTTGTGAGCGATGCTGTGATCTCTGACTGCAGATAAACGGGCTGAACTGGTAACAGAGCGGACAGAGATAAACTGGCCCTTCTGATGGAGCTCTTGGCCGTTCGCTAATGACCGAATTGATTGCTGTAACACATACTGTTCAGAAGATCAATAGAGCGGCCACAGGTGACATCTGCCAACAATGCAGCCTGAAAAAAATGAATATGCATCTGAAACCTAACCCAGCCAATCTGAAGTACCCACTGTCCTTACATGAAAGCATCATGGCCTCAACAAGACTGGACCTCAGGCTAAAATCAATCAGTTTGAGTATGAAGGGAGTGGAAGTACATTTTGTTTGAGTTCAATGCCACAGTGACCACAGCTATTTTCTGAATTTGACAAAGATCATAAACACAATTAAACAGCTGTTGATATGATATGATATGCTTTTGATAAATTTACCAAATGTTCAAACTAAAACTGACTTCTTTGTCATGTTTAAATAATTGGATGGAAAAATGTAGCATAGTATAATGCAGAGGGCCATTTACACTACATTTTGGGAATAATATAATACAGCCGCAGAAACATTTAAGAGACCATTTCAAAATGATTTTCAGTTTTTCTAAATGTATTATTAATAGGTATGAGTTTGGGTAAAATGATCACTTTTTTTCATTGTGTGAACTACTAACAATATTTCTCCGTATTGTTTCTATTTGCATTTATTTGCAGATAACAAAAACTGGAGAAGCAGGTCAAAATAACAGAAAAGACGTCTATTTTCTCAGATCTCAAATACTTAAAATAAAACAAGTTCATATTCACTTTTAAGCAATACAACAGTCACAATTGTACACGTATTTAGGAAAAAGTCCAAAATATTTTTTATGTGATAACCTCATTTTCATGTGTCTTGTCGTGCTGTCAGTCTTTCACATTTCACATTGGTTTGATTTTGTTGAAATTCAACAGAAACTGGACTGGCCACATTACATCAAGAAATGCTGATTAAATGATTAAAAAAACATATGATTTTTTCCGCGGCTGTATGTAATGTAATGTGCTTGTTAATGCATTTTACGCATCTTATTTAGTGTGGTTGCCATGGATACCTTGGCGGCAGCTGTGACATGGTGAACTTTGACAGTTGCTGATTTCTCTTCGAAGGCTTTGACCCTGGACTCCTCTGCCAGATGATGTAGGACAACCAGAAGATTCAGCTGGGCCTATGGACACAACAGAAATAAACATGAGATACCAGCATGGCCTTTTGTTTCATGAAAAATAAAATCTTTTTGCAGACACACATTTCTAAAAATAGCCTCGTATATGTGAGTGAAAAAAATTAACCTTACCAACAGTGTTGGGTAAATTACTCTAAAAAAGTAATAAATTACTAGTTACTAATTACATATTCAATAGTGTAATTAGATAACTGTACAAATTACTCTCTCCAAAAAGTATTTAGTTACTTATTACTAATTACTTTCTATATCCTATATCAACCTTGATTAGTTACGTGATTCAAGGATAGACATGAAAGGGCTCTTTTAATTAAAATAAATAATATTAAACTACATAAAGTACTCTTATTAACTGACCAAAGTATTACAAATGTGAGAATTATATATTAAAGCACAGATTTTAAAGTTAGACTTTGAATTTTGATGTCAATTCCACTATTGCACGCACATATATTACACAAAGTATTTAGTTTAATTACATCAAAAGTAACTAATTAAATTACAGAAAAAATAAGAGTAATCCCTTACTTTACTTTTTCAAGGGGAAAGTAATTAAATTACAGTAACTAATTACTTAGTAACTAGTTACACCCAACACTGCTTACCAGCGACCTTCAAATCAAACAACTTAATGAATCCTGCTAATGTTAGGACTGTCAACTTTTGCACAGATTACGATGGCTAATTATTCAATTCAAACACAATAAGGGTTTCCTGTAATCAAACGATCATGCTATCTAAAACAATAAAACTTGAGTGATGGACAACCATGCGAACTTGCCTTAAAATGCTGCAAATCAAGAAGACTACAACAACAGTTGGAGGCATTTGCAAAAGATAAATCATAAATCAGCCTTCCCCTAAAACGAGCCTTTGCCGGATTAGACCAGGAAATTGTTTCCTTTTCAACACTTCATCCGTCTTTCTGCGTTTTGTCACGAGATGCAGAACAGGGATCAACACTTGAGGGAGGACTGAGATCAATGCCGAGCTCCGGTTTGGTTTACATATGTTGATGACCACCACTGATGTTGCTCTTGATCTGGACAACATGTGCTAACATGATGACACAACAGATCACATAAACTACACACAAACTCCTCCTGAAACAACCCCATTGGGTGTCTGTGCTTAAAAAAAAAAATCAGCAAAAGTAAAAATACAAAAACACAAAATTGCGTTTTAAGTCTTTGAAGCAAGTTCAAAGCGCAGGTGCGGTTCCTCGCGTGGCTCATGCTGTAGATAAGACAGTTTCACTATGTATGCTACATTGGTTCTACACTAGCGTTTTATTTTTCCATGACTTATTTGTTCTCTTGCAACAGCTTAATGGTGTTGACAGATGCTATCTGTTCTTTCATTTGCTTGAAGACTGCGTTTAGCTAATGTTAGGTATTCGGTTGTAGTCAAAAGTTTACACCTTGCAGAATCTGGAAAATGTTGAAAATGCAAGAAAAATCTGTTTTTTTCAGCATCTGCATAGTTGCCCCTTGTTCACCAGTGACTTTAAGATGTCGGGATCCATTTTTACACTGAGGACAATCAAGAAACTCATACACAACTATTAGAAAAGATACAAACATTCCCAGATGCTCCAGAATTGACCCCCAGAACATGTGAGCACTCACAATCCCCAAACAGACTCATCGAAACAAACCAAATAAATCATTTCCCTCCATCTTTACCCCAACTGTGCTATGTACTGTGATGATCTCCAGGACCATGCTCTTCCTCAAACGCACACGTACACGCAAATAAAACAAGTGCCGCATCCACTGAACCTTGTCCAGATAGTTTTCCTAATGATTTCAGCGGGAAACAAGGCAGCGCTCCTTGTGCGTCTACACGACAGCCATTTGGGTGCAATTTAAATCTATTAATACCTCATTTTCATAATTGTGGGTCATCTCAGGGGCGTCTGAATACTTGTCCAACAGCTGGTGTTGAAAGCGTTGTCGAGATCCCTGTGCCAGAGGCTTTGCCAAAACATAACAACCGGGCTGAACTGATTAGAGCACAGGCGTGTCTACCGCCTCATGCAGACATGGAAACTTTACCCAAGGCAAAGAGGCGCAGAGAAAAGGAGCATTATAGCGTCTGTGCCTATAAGACGTATGTGCTTCTTCGAGGAAAAAAGAAGCATGGGGCTTTTCTTTGAATTAAAACTGTTGAAAAAAGACAGCGGAAGAGCATTTATCTCTCTAAAGTGTTAGAAAAGAGGCATTTCTGGACTTTCATATAATGAAAGAACTACGAAGCAAGGCACCTAATGAGTTGTGTCAAGTACGAAAAGAGACGCTTTAGGTAAACAAACACTTTCTACTTTTGTGGTTGTGTGTGTGGAAGTAAAATACTACATTTGAACCGTTTTCAAAGGCAACTATAGATGTTTTAATAAATGCAAGAAAAAGAAGACCAATCCCAATTCAATATCAAATCTTTCAAAATATATCATTCTCATAAAGCATTTCAAAAACCTCAAAGGTAGACAGCACACCTAAGGCTGGCGTTATTTCTGAGTGACCTCACCAGACATCTACACATCTGAAAATACATCAACTTTCGAACAGCTCAAACACACTTCGACGCCCATCACGGCACGCCATTATATTAACCAATCCAGGCAGAACCCGTAATAAAACCCACCGTGAAAAATGCCATGGGCTCCAGGCCTAGGTCTGGAATGGACCCTTAATTCCCACATTTCCCCTAAAGGGCTTTAATACAAGAGAGCACTCATTGCTGTCAGGGGGCAAAAGAGGGTCCGTGGTTCAGAGCAAAAACTGGAAAAAGAAAACTTTCACAGCTTCCTTGCGGGATGAAGCGGATTATTTTCATGTTCAATCAACCATCAAATGCGGTAGAGGATATCTCAGTTAAGCGAGAGAACAAAGCGACGTCTTAAGCCACAGTTCTTATAAACAGGAGGGATGAAATGGTACGGCTGGGATCATCCCGCAAGCTGTGGTGGTACTTACAGAGACTGCACTTAAGACTGATCATTACAAAAGCAGTCATATCGGATGCATGTGGGCACACGTGGCTGAGGGAACGTATTGATTTGACATAGAATAGGTAAAGGGTCGACGCCAACTAAAACATCTTCGAGAATCCTGGAAAACGTTGCAGAGTGAAATAGGTTTATGCTATTTTACCAGAATGTAAGCAGAAACTGTAAACTGGATCAGAAATGACTCCCCAAAGTCATCGAGCAATCCAGTCATTGCTTTACAATCTAAACTGATATAGTGTGCGTGTAAACAATTTCAATTGAGATTTTTGACAGGCGTCTACTCTACCAGCCTATTTAGACTAATTGAGGCTGAAACTGGACCTAAACTTCTGCAACGAAAACAAACACAGAATACAAAACATTTCAATTGCAGGTTTACAATTATGCAACTTTATCTGAAAGTCAAAACCACTTAATAACAACGTGACTAACATTAGAGCAGGGCTTCTGATCCACAATTAGGTTTGATGGGAAACGCTTCCATGTGTGAAGGTCCTTATTAGGAATTTTGCTATTAAAAGCACAAGAAACCAGATCAAACCGGTACATATTCATAGGACGGTAAAAAGAGCCTTTCTTTCATTTTTCCCGCAGTTTTCTTTTTAGTTTAACGGCTGGATTAGACCCCTGTAAAGCGGAGACCCTTTCAGTCTGCTTTTACATCCCCACCACCTCCAGTCTCCATAAAGAAAGACCAGCTGCAATGGACCTTTAATTAGGCCCACCCTCCACACACACTCATAGTGCAAAAACAACAAAGTACACTGACAACATTTCCTCTAAACTTAACGAAGAAGAAATAGCCATATTCAAATGGAACACGAGGATTTATAATCATGTTCTTTTAATCATCTCGGCTCTCTTCATCTTGAGCTGTGAAGCGGTCAATATCAAGAAATCAAAGAGGCGGCATTCACCACCGTCAAACAAACAATGCATGCAACAACATTTACAGCACCCACTTCACATGTTCTGCTGCTCAGAAACAAAACGTTCATATAAACACAGCTGTCTGCTAATGGGCCACGTCCCTTAAATTCAAGTCTGTGACCAAGCTTTGTGCAGTGCATCCCGGTGTGGTTGGTAAGGGTTTCCAGAGTACACAGGTTGCACATTAAATTAATTTAGCTGTCTCCTGCAACCTGTGTGTCTAAGGTTACTCACAACTGTGCTGGCGAAAGATCCAACTTGAAAATGCCCTTCATTAAAAAACTGCCTTTATAAACTAACATAAAGCTTACAGGCGAGATAGAGCTACTGTAACATCAGACCAGGTTTATTTTGCAATGCTGTTTAGCTTACTCGCTCACATTAAGAGAAGTGTCTACTTTTCAGGTATTTTTATCAATCAAAGTTGTATATGTTTTACTTATTTATACATTACTTGTTTTTTTTCTGTCCGTCTCTGCTGTTTTTGTGCTAAAATGTATTCTGCGCAGCTGCTTTGCAACAATAAAAATGGTGAAAAAGGCTACAGAAAAAAACACGAATTGCCTACATGAAGTGATCTACTTTAAAAGGTCATTTACACATTCAGGTTTCTGCAAACGATGAGCAATAAAATACACTTTATTGTCTTCAAAACCATCAATATTGTCTCATCAAATACGTAAACAATCATAAAACACTAAATTAATATGAAATGACAGCTCAGAAAACCACGTCTCGAGCTTATTTAACTTACACGATCTTTAACCTGTTCCCTAAACAAAACGTCTCATCCATTAAAACACGCTGTACACACGTTCTTATGTCGAACTTTGGTTGGTTTTGTCTGGGCATAAACTTGATTTCATCACAGCAATGTCACAAAAGAATTTACTACAACGTTACACTATCTATTTCACCGTACATGTGACAAGCAATATTCTTTACAAAACGAAAGCATAACTGTTAAACAGCATTTACAGTTCAACAGAAAGTGTACTGCCTGTCATGCACTGCACGTTTATGTTTCTTCTTAACCGCAAGGCTTGTGTGGATAGCGTTCATGATCATAACTCACCATCAAATCCGCGTCTTTTCCAATCCGTATATCCGCGTTACTCTTCATGTGAAACTTCAAGGTTGCTCTCGGTGCTCTCTTGGACATGTCGGAATGCTTAAAGGCGTTGCTTTCAGTCGAGTTTGCAGATTTAACGCTTTAAAGTAGGCTAAAGCTGCTGGTTGTTTTCTGTTTTGTTCAAAATGTCGCGCGTTTTACTACCGGCTCGCCTTGATGACGTTTAAAGAGCTCATTGGTTGTTGTTGCAAGCGCGTGTTTAAGCATGTTACGCCGTCTCTCTGGATGATGAGAAGATTTGAAACAGCAGCCTACACATTTTGTTTGGGATATCCACAGACTGCTGCGCTGTGCTATGTTTTGTTTAGTTAATAACATTATAACAATGGCTAAATAGTTTATGCATGAATGTAGATTTAATAAATCCCCTCCTTTATTTATTATATTTAGGGACGAATTAAAGTATTTCTCAAAAGCTCTATCACAAACGAAGAGTCAATTATGCTGCCCCTTTTTTTCTTTTGTTTATTTTACTTTGTTGAACTGGATTGTTTAGTTAGATTTATTCTACCTATGATGTTCTGTTTAGTTTCAACATGTTAAGCCTTTCATGTCTTCTCTTGAATGCCTATTTTTGCCTTTGTTGTAATTTAAACTATCTATTCTTAAAGATGGGGTAACACACGCAGTGTCTGCCAATCTCATATTAATCTTAAGTGCCTATACAGTAGTAATATTTAGTTTCATCAAATTTATGAAAGAGGGATACAGCTGTACGATTATTTCCGGAAAAAGACGAGCTGCTGGAGGCGGGCAGGGGGGACGGAACTACAGCACGAGCACACAACACATTATCACATTAATCCCTCCGTGTTTTTTACAATATGCATGTACATCTTTTGTACGGCATCTTTTAGCACATCTATCAGTTTCAAACGATCTCCAAATCCAGCGTTATATCCACCATTTTAACACCCATCACTGAAATGCCGTGAACAAAGAAACACACCTCAGCTTCTTTCACTATGGCAAGAGTAACAAGCTGCAGCTGCAGGCCCACAGCGCAGCCAATCTTGACGTAGCGCAGCCAATCTTGATAAGCGGGTCTTCCTAACGCTTGTCGGTTGGCGCGTGGGCGGGCTCTTTCTTTCACCTAGCAGTGGGCATGCTTTTCCGGGAGAATTGCCCAATAAAAAGAACAGGATCTTATAAAAAAACTTTCCGAAACAAGTTGGAGTGCTGGGGGAGAGTGTCAAGCACAGAAATACTATACGTCATACGTGCAACTCGTTTTTGAACAAGTTGACCATGTTAAGCATGAGAAGCCAGCATTTTAACAGTGTAAAGAAGTCAGAAGTCACGAAATAGCATGCTACCTGATCTTTAAAAAAAACCTTTATATTGTTTCAATCATTTAGGTTTTATGAAACTGAAATGTTGCAACTGTGAATTAAACAATAAACAAAAGAGCAGTAGGCCTATGTTATAAGCTAGCATAAAAGTGGTACAATTATTTTATACATATGTACAAAATACACAATATATAGGCGTATGTACAATGTACCTGTACATTATATAAGAGTGAAATAAAATAAAAAAGTGTCACATTTATATGTTTTAGGTGTACTAGGCTACTTCCTGTAATTTTTCTCCACTGGGCACAAAGAATGTAAAACAGCTGCAAAGCATTTGTTAAATTAGAAATAAATTGATACATAAGATGGAGCTGAACCCATGCCAGAACTTTGAGGCCATTTTAGTAGCACATGTTTCACGGTTTCTATTAATTGCTCTGGGCTTTGGCTGAGTTTAAAATGAAAGAATAGCCGCAGGCTTTATATTAATAACATACTAATAAAATGTATCAGCTCGGACCTCTCATTCTCTTTTCATCCTCAATTAGGCTTTTTAATACGATTTGAATGCATGGGCATGACTGATTCATTTATCAGCGCTTCAGATCTTTCTTGACTTATACAATGTGATGTTAAACGACTGCTCTGTGGTTTCTTTTTTAATTGCAGCCTTGGTTGAACACTTATTTTAAGTGTTTATTGCATGTATGTATTTTTTTTATTTCACCCTAGCCCCTGAACACCACTTAAACGGCACAATTTGTACTTGTGGGACTTTTCTACGGAACAACAAGGAAACATATCAACAGTTCAAAGGCCTGATTAGTGGTAGTTCTTATGCTGGTATTTCATGTGGATTTCATTTACAGATTGCTGGAATCCTTTGGATCAAAACATGTTCAGAACAAAATACACAATCAGATATTGTCAGCAGACGAATTCCTGTAATTACATGGATAAATGAACACACAATCAGATTTCACCCTGAGAATGAAAATATCTGCAAATGTCTAACTGAATACTTGCCATGCATGCCTTGAGAATAACTTCATATCACGCCTAATAAAATGCTTTAAACTCAGTGATGAGTGAGTTGAAAGACTTTTGGAACACGAAAACAGAATACAGGAAATATTTGTACTTTTGATATGTACATGCCACACTTCAGTCCATTTCAAATAGATTAGTGAAAACAAACAAACGAAGAGAAAAAAATACCAAAAACTGAAATACTTTGACATTTTTATGAATTCTAATTAAAAGTCTTCATTAAAAAAAGCAACGCAGTAAGATGATGGGCTCTTCACCGGGTGTCCCCCTCCACACTGCAGTCTTTGTTGAGTGAGTCTGTGGACCAGACACATGCTTCAAAGTCTGACAGATATAATTCTACACCAGTGAAATATAGATTTTTTTAGATGTGCGCTAGAATCACTGCAACCCACTTAAGAGGCCACAGATTGATATTATTCTGTGGACACCACCGTTTCCTTCAAGCAATGAGGACAGATGGATCAAGAGCCCTGCGAAGGCCATATATTTGGACCGGTGAATTACCTTGTCTATTGTTCTAATGTGCATCTAATTTATCAGCTCTTCAGACAAAGTAAATGTATTAAAATGGAGTGTGCCCAAAGGGTATTTTATTGCTCATCAGATTTGGTGACACATTTGGTGTATATTGGTGACAATTTAGTGACACATTTAGAGTATGAAAATGTCCAAACAGCTCATTTTGTTCTTGCAACGTAAAAATCCCCCCGCTATATTAAATTCTGGCAGTAGATGTTACAACAAAATCTCAAGGCAACAATTTTACGAGGTGGCTAATTCGTATGAATTTGTAAGATCTCATTGTATGATTTGCTTTTGCTCCACGTTTGTGACGTTACGTTTAGGGGCTTCAGTACTGCTTTTTTCTAGTAATCGCACGTTTTTGTGCGATTCACAATGTACAAATTAGCCATCTCGTAAAATAGTTATGAATTTCTGTGAGATCAGGTTGGATGTTGGTATACCACCACAATCTCATTGGAATTCTTATCTGTTTTACGAGGTGGCTTATTCGTATGATCTTATTCATACGTTTTAGCACGATTGGCTTTCTCGTCAGTGAGGTTACGTTTAGGGGAGGGGCTTCAGCATTGCTTTTTCTAATATTCATATGTTTTTGTACGTTTCGCATGGTACAAAAGGTAAACAGGAAAACAGTAACTACATGTAGAACAACTAGAATCTGAATCCACAGTTATTGGGGGTCATGAAACTGCTTTATCAAATCTGATAACCAGATGCTGTAAATACTCATACTGAATTCTATCTTTCTACGCCCCTTTGCCTTTTGCTACAACAACCGTAGAGGGATAAGTTAAACCAAATGGATAATGCATTTCATAAGACTTATAATCCATTATCTTTGATTTGTGGCTACAATAGATCACATGTACATGTTTTTAAAACTAAACCTACTGAAGGTCTCCTCCTCAAGCATCCTAGAATTCAGATGGGAGTGAAACTTCAAAGGAACGATATGAATATAAACTCGTCTTCTCATGTGGTTCAGATACATTTCTGAAATCCATCAGAATCTAAATCTGCGCTCTGCACGTATAGATGCAGTTACAGGGGCCAAACGCTGACCCCCTGGTTATGCCAGCAACACATTTTGATCAAGACCAAAAGTACCTGCATCCCCCCGCAGGCTCTGTACTTCCTGTCTGAAGCGGTCTGGCATACATCTGTCTCCTTACATCAATGTTATGCCATTAAAATCATTACTTAGCCTAATTGCAAACTCAATCCATCACGTCTGTGCTTATTCAAGGGACATTTTTAAGAAGTTCACGATAGCTGTGCCCGTGCGGCCCTTTGAAACACAATCACTTGGGGAAGGGAGTTGTCGAGAGCGGGAAAGCGGAAACAGTAAGGAGAGAGAGGGGTAGTTTGTTTGCATTCCCACATGGTGTTTATGTTCACTGTGGTGCGGTAAATGACTGCAGGCCTGAGTAAAGCCATGTTAGCGGGATACACTGGAACACACTGCATTTATTATGACACATAAGAGAGAGGTTGTTGATTAAAGGGCCACGTATCACAACACAAGTATTTGGACTGAAAAATGACAAACACAAACACAATTTGTGGATAGACTGTGTCTTGTCTATCCATCCATCCATCATCTGTCCGTCCGTCCGTCTATCATCTATCTATCTATCTATCTATCTATCTATCTATCTATCTATCTATCTATCTATCTATCTATCTATCTATCTATCTATCTATCTATCTATCTATCTATCTATCTATCTATCTATCTATCTATCTATCTATCTATCTATCTATCTATCTATCTATCTGTGTGTCTGTTTAATTTGAAACCTCAGGAGTGACAAAGTATCCAATAGCAATGTGAAAGACTGACAGTATGAAAAGACAAATGAAAACTGTTACCACATAATAAAAATAATTCTCGAACTTTTCCTAAATACATCACAAATATTACTGTTGTACTGCTTACGTAAAAGAGAATATGAACTTGTTTTCTTTGCAGTATTTGAGGTCGGAAAGAAAGTATTGAAAATACAGAGCATCTTTTCTGTTATTTTGACCTGTTTCTCCAGTTGTCATTTCTGTAACTAAATGCAAATAGAAACAATATTTTTATTTGAAATATTGTTAGTTGTTCACAGAATGGAACAAAAATGAAATGAATTGAATTGAATTCAAGCCAGAGATGCTGAAGATGAACATGAGGAGGTTTGTGGTCCTATTGACCACTCATACATCCTCTCTCACTCGTTCTTTCTCTCTTCACGCTGTGTATCTTCAGAGTGACTTATGCTCCTGTCTGACTTCATATGGTTTGTTATCTGATGGCATTCCTTGATGTCAGAGACACAGTGGATATTCGCTGTCTTATCAGAACATCATGAGCTCCCACCAGTGTCTTTGAGTACAGCACAACTGCAGTTCTTCATCATGTAGTGTACTCTGACGGATCGTGCAGCTGGAGTAATGTACCCTGTCGGTTGAAATTCTCTTTTAAAGAAACACTTCAGTGAGAAATGGACATGGGTCACACTTGTATTATGTTCTTCCTTCGGTGCAACAAAAAGTGAGAGCTGTTTTCCAATTATTTTAAAATCATACGATAAAACGTTCATTTTCAACTTAAATATTTCATTAATTCCATCAGAGAAAAAGTATTTACCACCTTCAATCACAGGGTCTCTGCATTTGAAAGAAGGAAACATAAAAAGGCCAGACAACACAAAGCACCGCAATATCTGTCAAGCCAAGGAGGTCAAAGGTCAAGAGAGGTTTGATCAGAGCAAACAGCAAATAAAACAGATTTACGGCATGTTTTCGGGCTGTACTCAACTATATAAAACTGTCCGAGCTTGAGTTACCACCCCTGTGCAATGCACATCCACAAATATCCACAAAATTTGCTCGCCGGTCCTTGTTGAGCTCCCAGGACAAGGAAGAGTTTCTGTAAATGTTTATGAGCTGCGCTTCTTTTTTAGAAGGTGTGTGTGTGTGTGTGTGTGCGTGCGTGCGTGCGTGCGTGCGTGCGTGCGTGTGTGTGTGTGTGTTCGGTTGGCTGTGCCATGCTCGAGGATCTTGTGTAAGAGTGCTTATTCTGGCTAAACTGAGGGGGTAGCGCTGCGGGAGTGCAGAACTTATGTTATCCGCCCGATGTTGCTCGAAGACCCTCAGATAACAACGCAGCAACACGCTTTCCTCCTAACAGCAACCCCTGTCTGAATCCAATTAACCACAGGGGTGAGGGGTCAAAGAGACACACACAAACACACATACACTGAATGCATCTAAACTCAAATGACCTTTTGTTAATGAGCATATCAAATTAATCACAGATTCACAGTCAGATATCCCATATTCCACTAAATTTGACAGTTTATAATCAGACATAAACACATTTATACAAAAGACCAAATGGTTCTGCTTGGTTGCTTCGCACAGGTGCTGATTTAACATTGCCGTCCAGTGGCGCAACTTAATGTTTATTTTGTTTAAACTAAACAAAATGGAAAATGTTCTGGTCATTTAATGCCGGGTCATTATCCGTTGATTTTACGTTGATGGCAAACTTAATGCAGTGCAAAATTCAAAATACAGGTGAAACAGCAGTAAAAATATAAAATTCCTTCATATAAATAGAGTATATTGTGCCTTATTTTTACAGATTTTTTAAGATAGGGATTATTATAACACATAATGACATGCAAATACTGTATGTTTTTTCTTTTTCTTATAGCTGCAATCTGTAACTTTTGCTTCCATATCCTTATGTTTGAAACGTTAAATTGCAGGCGACTTTATGTATTTGAATTTGATTACGTAAGGTGGATGATGTCAAACTGGCATTTCCCATGAAACTGTACCTGACCGATCAATTTATGAATCATTTGGCAGGTTTTACTTGTACTACAATGCATAATTATAACCGATACCATAGCAAGCATATTAGACCTTTAATTTACCTTAACAAAGTATAAATGGCAGTGTAATGCTAATGATAATGATAAAATGTAAATAAAAGTGCATATTGAAAAAACGTTTTAAATGCTTAAGCACTGTGTTGTGAAAGTTGACAAGCACTTTTTAATACTTGTTATTGGTTAGATATTGTAGATATTATTGCAAAACCCAAACAATAAAAACAAAAATATGGAGATACAAGGTTTCAGAAGGACAGCTTCAACATGTAAGCAATATACGCATATCTATACACGTCTCTATATCTATATTTTATCATTAAACTGTTATTTGTACATCACCTGCACTTTTTATGAGCGGTTTTTGCAATGTACACACATGAAGCGAGATCCACCATGTGTCAGATGTGTTTGAAACAATCGCAACGAGTTGACAGTGTAAATGCGGCCTCTTTGACTTTAATAAAACACGCTTTAAAAAAAGCCCTACCCAACAGTCTGTGTGAGCCCCGAGATCTCCCCCTGACAAAAATGCATGTGCAGCGATGCACGGCGCCCTCTGTTAGCTTAAGGGTTTGTTTTACTCTCAGGTTCACTGACCTCAGTCTGTGAACATATGAGCGTACAGAGCTAAGATGCTTCTCATGCCTGGAGACCCCCCTCTGTTCCTGCTGTCTTTGGGTACTTCCTCATCTGACATGTTACCATTGCAGTGAATCACGTCTTCTCTGACCACAAGACTCCAGATATCCTAGCAGTCACCTTGCACGTTACTCCTAAATATGCCTCCAGCGCACAAGAGGATGCAAAACAGTGATTGGCAATGGGTTTAAATCAACATGGCTAATAAATCCTCCCTTTCGGTAATTTATTTTACCACAGGGAGGTGAAATTAGGCAGATGTTAGCAGTCTTTCAGAGTTAGAGAGCTACTGAATCTGACATCCATGTGGTTTGGGTACTATGGGGATGAGCCCGTGTCAGCTATAGGGTAATACAATTATTTAGGGTTCCAAGTAAAAAACATCTTGCAACAATTCAGGCAGACTTTTATATATGAAAGACATTTATATTTCATAATTTAACAAACACCAATGTTGGCAAAGGCTTTTTTTCTGGTCTCAAACTGTTGGCTACAAATTTGCCTATTCATGACATTCCCAACTTTTAAAGTTTTTTTAAGAAAAAAGTCAGGATTGAAAATGCAACGTCTGTGCCAATATCAATGTTTCATGTATGTACCATACCCAATCTAAAAGAGAAGATTCCTAGAGCTCGGTTCCGCCGAACCACACTTGCGTCCCCGTGGGGGAAAGGTGATCCCGGGGATTAGTCCGGTGTTGGTTCAGGCGGGTCTCGCACAGACAGACAGGAGCTGTTTCTCTTCCAGAACCAGAGTCACGCAGAGGTGAATGCTGCTGGAAAAGAGGATGAGGATGAGAAGAGGAGATACGCAAGAGGAGGTGAGGGTCACGGAGGTCACAGCAGGGAATTATGGGTGATGAGTAACAGAAAGGCCAGATTAATGTGGTCATTAATTCCAGATGGATAAAGGACAGAAACTCTCACCGTGACTCATGAAGCTGTGAAGAGAAAGTTATAGATCACAAGTTCACAACATCTTAGCAACAGTGTAGAACTTGGTGATATAAATAGAAAACTACTGTTAGGGGGCTCGGGTCTGTACTGCAGTAAATAAATATTACTTACCACCAAAGACACAAAAACACAGAAAATACAGAAACGTAGAACCATCAAAAGTATAAAATAAAACAAAAGGATGTAGAAGAATGATGTAGTAACCAAAAAGGTCAAAGAAATCAAAAGTGATGCAGTCGTAATTTTTTAGTATGTTCAAAAGTAACCATTTTGTTCCAGCTAGGATGTTTTTAAACAGTTGGTCCAGTGTATGAAATTTAGCGGCATCTAGCAGTGAGGTTGCAAATTGCAACCAACGACTCACTTCACCCCTCCCGGCGGCTGACACGGCACTAGGATGTCGTCACGTTTACGCTTTTTTGCCAAAGGAGATATTTATGAAACGCGCTCTGTGCAGCAGTTTGTCCGTTTAGGGCTACTGTAGAAACAACACGGCGAAATCCATGCTAGGGGACCCGCGGTGTCTGTAGATAGAAATAGCTCCTTCGGATGCAATAAAAACACAGGTCTTTGTACACTGAAGACATAGTTCTGTATATTATATTGCATTTCTGTCAATAGATCCTCCAAAAAATGACACATTAGACCTTTAAAGGAGTTTTCCTTCACAGTTTGCTCCATTAGAGTCATTTAAACACAATTTCCATGATAATTTAAGCTTTGAATAAAAATGATGTGTAAGCCCATTTTATATTCATCTACAAAACTGAAAGCATTTAAGCATTTTAAAAGCTTTAAAGACCACAAGAAACATCATTTCAGTCAACCATGTCCGAACCTTTGACCGACAGTGTAAATACAGATCAATATTTGATGATGCCGGGTCGTTGTCAGGTGCATGGCCTATTCTGTTTCAGAAAAGAGCCTCTGTGACCCTACCACAGGGGGACAGAAGCTATCAGCGCCTCTCGGCACTAACAAAGGGCTCCCTTTGCCAAGCCAAATAGGTGTGTGTGGTTGTTGCGATATTACCTCATGCAGAGTCACTCATCTGTCCTCTGCCTGGTGACCTTGCCCTGACCTACAGGGGTATCTTTTTCACCTGTCTGCACATAAACCGTTGCCATTGGCTATAGTCACTTTGATTCACACCGGCTCCTCTGGTCCAGCTGTAGTGCTGGAGACTAAAACAATAGTATGTGTTAATATGAGCTGTTTACATGATGCTGGAAAACTTTTTAACCCTCCGACTCCCTCCTGTGGCCAGGAGAGATGTTTTTGGTTAAAGGAAAAGATTACTTATCATTTATTTATCCTCATGTAATTCCAAATCTGTATGACTTTCTTATGCAGAGCACAAAAGAAGATATTCTGAACAATGTTGGTAACCAAACAACATTGGCCCCCGTGGACTTTCACTGTGTGGACACAAAACCTCTGAGACATTTCCCAAAATATCTTCTTTGTGTTCCACAGAAGAGAGAATCATACACAGGTTGTAAAAGACATGAGGGTGAATAAATTTGACTTTGGGTGACCCTTTAACCTCTGAACTGAAGGAGTAGGTGTTTTAGAACAGCAAATTCTGTCAAGAAAAAAGTCTGTTTAGGACCTAAACCATGCCAATATATCAAAGTAGCTCATACTTTATGTGCACATTGTTTATGGGGTTTAGGAAGACAGAAGGAGTGTTCAGGAAACCTGTCTACAGACAATCATTGTTTTTAACACACTTCTTTAAACTACTTTCTTTCTTCATTCCTCGGGTAGGTCGCAGTGCCACGTGTCTAGAAATTACATCAAAACTGGCCAAGCATCAATTAAAGGGCTAGTCCACCCAAAAAGGAAAATTCTGTCGTGAATTACTCACCCTCTAGTTGTTCCAAACCTTTACACATTTATTTTTTCCGTTAAACACAAACGAAGATATTTCGAAAAACTACCATATAGTAGAAAAAAATAAAATGGTAGTCAAAGGTGCCCCAGAACGGCTTGCTTTCCTAAATTCCTCAAAATATCCTCTTTTATGTTCAACAGAACAAAAAAGTACAATAAATTCTTCCAAATATCTTTCTTTGTGTTCAACCAAACTTTGTGTTTGTGTCAGAAATCTATACAGGTTTGGAACAACTACTGTATATGGTGAGTAATTCATGACAGAATGATCCTTTTTGGGTGGAGTATCCCTTCAAAGGCTTTCAAGAATATTTTAGTGGGCAAGTCGTGAGAAACCTTCCTGGAAAGAGAATCTATCTAGAGAATTGGTCACCCTCAAGGTTCACTGACATACAGAGGTCGAGCGCTTGATGCTGATCGGACCGCCACGGGAGAGCCGCTGAGAAACATACAGCCACTCAAAACAAAAAGAGAAAGAAAAAGAGCCATAAACGTCTGTGGATACTCTGACGGAGATGTTCTAGGCGTGCTCAGATCTTCAAAGGGTGCAGGTGAGAGAGTCATTGTGCTCTCTGGCGGCTCACGTTACCCTTTTAGCTCCCAGAGGGGGGCGAAACATCAAAGGAGAGGCTTAAAAAGCCTGTCATTGCTCACCTCCATGTACCTGCAGACCGTAAGCTCCCTCCCGTCCGCTCGGGCCAACAGCTGCAGCTCTAAAGGCTGAGCTCTTGTACGCTGTCAAATCAAACAATGGAGCTCTTCGCAGGGGTTCACCTCTCAGCTGTGACTGGCACATATCAGGATATGATGGGCTCTTTTATTCAACACAGACAAATGCTTACAGATGCTTTGATTGCTGAAGAGCAGCGATGAGAGCAGACCTTTTTCATATGAATGTTCCCACACCAAGCATTAACCCATAATTCAATCAATCATTTAGTCGATCATGGGGAATTCTGTTTTTTTCAACTGCCAACACTTTACAGAAAGGTCACATTCATGAGCAATATACTTTCACACCAATCATTTCTTTAGTCTTTGCTATTGTTACTTCATACAAATACAACTGTAATTCATTGTGCATTATACTTATATCAAGTACATTTTTTTATTTTAGTCAATTAAAAAATGGACTATTTTACACATACTTTATATGTTTATAATGAAATTAACATGCTAAGATTATTAAATGCTGTATAAGCAATGTCCATGGTTACACTTCTTTACTTGGTAGATTTTCCAAAGCAACTTACAAATGATGGAGTAACATTTTGTCTAAGGAAATTTGTCTTGTAGTTGACTAATATTAAAGGGATAGTTCAAAAATGAAAAATCTTTGATTGTTTTAATCGCCCTCATGTCATTTCAAACCTCTATGACTTTCTTTCTTCTGCGTAACACAAAAGACGATATTTTGAAGAACGCTGGAACGCAACAACATTGGCCCCCCTTGACTTCCATTTATTGTAAATAAATAATGTTACATGTGCGTCTGCAATTAAAGTACAACGTTCTTGTAGTAGAGTATAATGCTTCCTGAAGTATATCTCGTTTTATTAAAAAACCGGAAACCATAAAAGGAAACCTTTAATCGCTTAGACGCTAAACAGGCATCGCTGTTCATAATGTCAATGTAATTCCAGGATGTTTTTATGGACCAATATGATGTCCAAAAAATGATTCTTTTTACTCCGCCCAGTAAGCCCGTGCTCATCCAGCCTTCTGATGCCGGCGTACTAACAAGCATCTGTCAGCGAACATTTGGCGCTAGAAGAAAGAAAGAAAAGTAGAACAATGCACACTTGACCAAATGCCCACTCGATTCAAGTTTTCAATCAGGCACATTGACATCAATATACAATCACATGTTTTTCAAGGCTTGAAGTGGTCTGTGCTGATGAGGATGATGCGGATTTATTACAACATATTCCTGCTTCTGACTTAAAGGGGTGATATGACACGGCTAAAAGGAATATTATAGTTTGTTTTAGATGTGATGCAATGTGTATACAGTATTTAAGGTTGATAAACGCTGTATTCTCCACACACCGTGCATGTTTGTATCTCCTCTTTGCTCCGCCTCTCTGAAACGCACAGATTTTTAACAAAGCTCATGGCTCTGAAAAGCGAGGTGTGCTGTGATTGGCCAGTTCACCAGTGCGTAGTGATTGGTGGAATACTGCAAGCGTGCGAGGGAAATGTAACGCCTCTGACCATATTCGGAACATCAGGTTCCTCTTCAATTGTACTGACAGGCGATACAATGTCATCGGTACTGCCTTATATCAATTCGAAAATGAAGATGATCAAGCCGATACATCAACTTTGCCAGCGCGACTTGAGCAGGGCCAGGATGTAAAGGATTGGTAAGGTTTTATAAAAATATATAATTTTATATAGTTGAAAACTACAGCTAACTGTTTTACCTTTTATATAGGACGTTATAAAGACTTGCCTTTAGTGATCCACCAGTTTTACGCCGTGTCTCGTCGCAACTCAACAAAGACAATAAACCCCATTATAAACACCACATTTGTTGCCTCTAGTTGGAACATAATTACTGATTATTAGGACTTATGTTGTCTTTTTTCACGTTGCGCGCGTGTCTGCATTTGCAGATCACACAAAGAAACAACATGCGCTACAAACACACAACAAACTCAACTGGCGTTAGTCCGTAACAAAGTCGTTTACAATGAAAATATATTTACAGGCTGTGAATCTGAAGCGCCAGACTGTCCTTGCGAAGTTGGAATGGTTGGAATTGCCCCACTTTTTAAGCAAAGCTTTCGTGCACAGCCGGCCTTGATCTCTCCCAGGTTCATGAAGCGATCATCTGTGAAATGTGCTGCACACACTTGAATGTTTGGATTGTACTGTTCTGGAACAGTACTGTAAATGAAACGTAACCCATTCGTTTTTAGTTGTCTCATCTTTTGGAAGAGCAAACAAAGAGGCTTTCTTTTCACAACGAAACACACAGCGTCTCCACGACATGGCTGCGGCGGTGACGATACAATGAGATTTACAGGTACGCCCACCTCACTTGTGTTTAGATTTGGGCGGTCTTAAGTCAAGTCATACCACGAATTGACGTAGATTTGTGGGGGTGTGGTTACACGCGAGGTGTTTCAGGCAGGTCTGGGTGAGCATTCGCTTTTACAGTATATAGAATTCATGTTTTGTTTCCACACTTTCATTTTTGCAATTTTACATGTCTAATACATGCATGAGCAACTTATAACACACCAAAGACACAGAACAACACGTGTTCACGCCATATGACCCCTTTAACGCTGCATTCAACAACCTGCTTGATCCATTTATAGTGTGCGACCGCATCCTTTAGATTTCACTGTATAAATCCCTCAAAACGCACCATTCTGTACACAATGACATCGTGTTCCTGTATCTCAATCGGTTGAGCATTGCGTTAGGTCATGGGTTTGAATCCCAGGGAACACACTTACTGAAAAATGAACACCTTGAATGCAATATAAGTCCCTTTGGATAAAAGTATCCTACTAAAACTAAATGAGACTCCTTGGTCTTGGCTTTTCACTAGATTGTGATGTTTCTGATGATTTCTTTGATACATTCCTCTAAAGTTTTGCACTCAGGATCGATTTTTACCATGTAGTACTACATATTATATAAGATAGCTTTATAGAAATAATATGAGGAAATTTATTTTATTTTATTTATTTAAGTTGTGAAAGTTAACATATAACACTGGATTTATATCATCAGTTCATACTCGCATAAGCCTTTGTAACGCACACAAGATGGCAAGGTTTGGGTGGTTAAAGCTGCAATCCATAACTTCTGCCTCTTTTTCCATCTCTATTTGAAACATAAAATTGCAGATTACTTTACGTATTTATCTTTATTGTGTGTTGAAGTCGAGCCGACATTTCAACAAAATCATGCACGATAGCTCAAATTGTAAATCATTATTATAAGCTTACCGTTGTGAATTATAGTTTTATTTTTAAAGAAAAAAAGGTTTTATAAAAGTTTTCAGCATCTCCCGCTTGTTGAAGTGCACGTTGCATAGCCTACTCTTAAAACTGATGGTTTATTTATTTTCAACCCAGCGTTGGGTCAAAAGGGACAAACACAGCAAAAATGGTTTATATCTGACCCAACAATGGGTTAAAAACAACCCACTGGTTGAAACAAACCAGCAAGGGTTAATTTATAACCCAACGTTTCTATTGGCATTCCTTTTTGACCCGGAAGCATCTTCCTCCATCGATGGCTCCATTGATCTTAAATAAGATGTGTATTCTGAAATGAAACATTTGCAAGCGTCATATAAATTACAAATATTATCTTTAAGTAATACCAAGTAATTATTTACTTTACCTTAGAGGAACCCAATAATGTGCGTTCCCCAACCGTGCCAAAAAGTCAGCTCAGGCTGTAGATCTTTACAGCCGCATGTGGGGAAGCATGATGAGGTGCTAAGTGTGTTATAAAGGCCCATCAACACTCACTAAATCAGGTGAAGGCGCTTTCATTCTTCAGCTCTCCAAAACCTTGAGCTTCCTGCCGCTCCAATAATTACCCTGATGTTTAATTGCATCAGCAGAGGTGTCGATAAAAATCATTTCCCATACTTCTCTCGCTGAATTTCCTCTTTCTTTGCAAGCCAAGAAAACTGTTGAAAGAGCGACTACTGATTATTTTTTACCCTTGACTGGTAATATTTTCTGTTCAATCTATTCACCAAACCAGTTATAATTTCCCTTTTCATCATTGTAATGTATCAAGATGGCATTTGGAAAAGATCAGAGAACTGAGGAACTGCGAACCAAAGATGTATAACTAGAAACGAACTGTTGGGAAAATGGAAACTTGGCCCTGATGGTTCTACAAATGAGGAAAGGTTCATTACAGCAAGCCAACATCAATAAACCTGGACGGTCGAATCATTTTCTGAAGGAAATAAAAACGGAAAAGTCTGTGATGATGGCATACTTCGTAAAAAGCTTGTGATGTTGTTCTTTGAAGGGATACTTCATAAAGTGTGAACAGCACACACTGGACCATGATGTTCAATTGGGTCTTTTCATAACCATGATGGTGACAACCCAGCGACGTGAAGTAATGTTTTGAACTTTTATTTTACATTTGGAAATGTTTCCGTTTCATTCATTTTCCTCCAGTAAAAACACTTCTGACATTTGTCACCTCCCTTTGGTGTGCGGCTAGAATCCTGCGTATGGAAAAACATTACAGTATAAAGTTCAACAGCGGAATAAAAATCACAACAATGACCACAGCATGAAATAAAGGACACACTGGACTACACGTGTACACTAGCATGGCATCCAGGATAGCCCCGTAGGCCCCCGGGGTTCTCAAGTCTATCCAGGACGCCCTCACGATGCAATTATACTACCGTTACATTGTACAGAAGGCACATCTAAGCTGCAGAGATAGCGTGCGTTTACAAAGCCCCGCAGACACAGAACACATGTATTTACGTGAATTCAAAATCATGGGTAACAGTGGACCCCATGTGTATTGATTTGAGTGGGCGCTCGCCAGAAAATAAGACGCTCATGAGCTGCTGTAGTTTATCAGGATAAAGAAACGCTTGTGATGTCACTTCTTATAGGTGGGAGGCCACCAAGATTTGTGGCACCCCACTGTATACAACTCTGTCCTTTTGAGATATGACACACAAAAATGATATGAAAACACATGCTGATAAATGAACACAATCACACGGTCTGAAAATATCAGTTACAAACATGTGAAACCTACAATAAACATCGCACCATTACACACATATGCAACATTTGTGAGGTTATTTAAAGCATAGGGGAACAAATGCTACTCTAGTTTTATTTTAGCTAAAACAAATATCATTAAAAATATTTCATGCCAAAGGGCCACCAAATGGGCATTTAATATTTTCATTTATATAAATTCACTATGTTATGTGAAAAACATTAGAGGGACAGAGATAGTTTAACCAAAAATGTCATTGCATGTCATTCCAAAACTGACTTTTTACTTCTTCAGAACAGAAAAGAAGATATTTGGAAGAACGTTGGTAACCAAACAACATTGGATCCCATTGACTACCACTCTCAAAATATCTTCATAAATACATTAATTAATAAATAAATGATGACATCATTGATCATTTTAGGTGCACTGTCAACGAGTGTGATAATATGTCAATGTTCTTATAATATCTTTTTTTTACAAAAACCCCAAAACAATGACATTTACATATCATCTGGCAATATGTTCCAGATTTCTCCACCCTAGTTAAATGTTTTTCATTCAGTTTGACTCCTGTTTAAAAACTACAAATTTCATCTTGCTAATGAGATCTTAAAAATGAACAGCTTTGGGTTTTCACTGCAGACTTTCACACAACACGCATAAAACACAGCTGCCCCAGCACTACCAATACATCAGAAAACTCCCCAAAGATCTACATCTGCATCAGGTTTCTTCTTTTCCTAGCATTCTATAGATCAGAAGACCAACATCATCCATTAAACTAGAGTTCACAGAGGACAAGAACGTTTCTGGCTAGGTTTTGCAGGAGTCTGGCTGTTCTGGGCCCAAGCGGAGGCCGTAAGCCAGCAGGTCGATTCAACTCCTTCACCTGTGGGCCAGAGACAGGTGTTTACCAGCACAAACTCACCCGCCTCGATAGGGGTGATGGCCTTTGAGGAATCATGGGGGAGAAAAGCAAGATTTCAGCCTCTTGCGTATTTCCTGGCTAGCGTGGACCCTCATGTGCGATACATTCCGCTGCGCAAGGCAGCCGTGAAAGCCCAGTGTTGGCGGCTGCGCAGCCCCAATTACACACCCTCACGCTGCAATCACATCCTCCCTGCACGCGCTCAAGCGTATCGCAGAAAATACAAACCCAGTGACCCCCACAGTAAACACCATCGAGCCTGGAGAACCCAGCCAATTCATTATGTGGAGGCCTGAAACGTAGCAGCGGGGCGATGGAAACGGGGGAAGAGCCAAGTGATAGAGTGATAGAGCCAAAGCATATGTCTGGAGTAATTGCTGTCACTCCAAAACTGTATTAAAAGGACAATAAAAACGTATTCACTGAAAATACGATGTTAAATCTTACGGATCTGCAGGAAATTGGTTCACTGCAAAAAAGTATGCGACCCGCAACGTTTACGGTACTTTAATGTCAATTACTTTAAACATCTTTACTTTTAATTATAACTTACCGCAACCCATCACTCGTCAACATTAGTAAGTTGTAAAGCAGTAAGTTGAACCGACTTGAATCGAATCGTTTGCCTTACAGCCAATTTGATTGCAATAAAACTTTAAGGCAGCAATTTTTGTACACTGCTTAAGTTCTGTATGTGGCCCATCTGGGCGGTTTAAAACAATAACAAAGCCATTCAACAGTAATTACTCCAAATTTTCGTACTTTATGTATCTACATTACAAAGTCTTTCAGTGTTCAAAACAATCCGACTCATTATGTCATTTAGAATGGAAAGATGCAGAGGATGTTGTCATGGTAACTGCATCTGCCACTTGGCATCAACGAGTCATTAAAACGTGTCGGGATGAACCCATTATAGGTTCCTCTCATTAAGGCTAATTTTGACGACCTTTCGTTATGAAGCCATTTACTTTCCGCCAGCCGCCTGCGCAGATGTTTCAAAGACTTTAGAAGCCCAGGATAAATGTCAGAAACACATTTTTTCAGCATTTGTCAATGTTTGTCAACCGTGCCTCAGACTGGGGTTGAGAGGAAGTTTGTGGCATACCTCGAAAATGCAGTTTGAACGACATGTCGAAAATGCGATTTGGGTGCAACAGATCTTTGTTGTTTAGCAAAATGAGAAACTTGTGTAACGTCGATTCGCAGGTCACGAGGAAACAGCCGCGATAAAGGACAAGATTTCCGTGACCGCCCGGTCACCGACTCTCGATTTCCACTTATTCAAAGCATGGCGTGCGTTCTAGAATCATCTGGGTTTTCTCAGTCATAATCAAATCTGGTTTATTGCATCCCAGCCACTCCGCTGAAGTGAGAAAAGGTCGACACAGTAGTGGAATGACCAGAGGGAGGAAGTGAGATGATGATAACTTCACAAGCTGGAATGAGTTGAGCCTTCCTCAGACGCTCGGTCAAAACACAGCGGCCCACACTGAAGTGGTATAGATGTTATTTTGAGTCATATATTTATGGTAACGTGACGAGCTCAAGTGTCATTGACCAGAAGGGGGAAAGCACTAATACAGCCATTTGTAACATAGACTGTTAGTGCGCCAGTGCTTGTTTCAACAACTCATTGCAACAAAATCGATTATGTTTAGGACGGCGGATCAATTAAAAGGTAGTTCACCCTAACATAAAAACGTTCATATTTTACTCACACTTATGTTATTCCAAACCGGCATGACTCCATTTCTTCGGCAGAACACAAAAGAAGATATTTTGAAGAATGTTAGTAACCAAACAACACTGACCCAATTGACTTCCATTGTATGGACACAAAGCCACATAGAAATTTCTCAAAATATCTTCTTGAGTGTCCCGGAGAGGAAAGAGTCACATTCAGGTTTTGATCAACACGAGACTGAATATATGGTGACAGAATTTATATTTTTGTGTGAACAATCCTGTTGCGGTTCTTCTGAAACATCGTATGTCCACAGAAAATGGAAAAAACGGAACTTTTTCCAAAGATTGCATACTGTGTTGTCTAAGTTGACGAGCACTTTTGAAAACTTTTTATTGGTTAGATATTTGCAAAACCCGGTGACAAACATCAAGGGTGACTATTAAAAAAAAAAGATCACAAAATATGGAGATACAAGGTTTCAGAAGGACAGCAGCAAAATGCAACAACAAATGCAGAAACTTTCTCGCTTAGTCTGAGGACGCATCTCACCACGACACGGCTGGAAAAGTCTTAAAAGCGGTGTTTGTGAATAAACATTTAACAGCCACAAAACGGCCCAGTTCCACAGAGAAATGACTTCAACACAACAAGCTTAGACTTCTCATCTGTTTCTTCGAAGGGGTTGTTTGTGTAGACCGGAGGAGGTGAAGGGGAGACGGAGGTGAGGTGGGGCCTTTAACTCGACTTAATCATCCCAGGCTGAGAGAAAGAACACGAAAGAGCACAAATCACAAACAATATGCACACAGCACGAGAACTTACTTTCTGTCCTCTCGGCGGATAAACATTCGTACCGTGCGAAACGAAACGAAAAAAGAAACGCGGTGATGAAAAATGACAAGCCACATGTAAACCATCAGTAGGCACAAAAGCTAAAAGCTAACTAAGTAGAACTGTTAGATTGTTATTCGGTCTTTTTCCTAAACACGGTCCTGTACGTGTGGGTGAACGAGCAGCATATTTATTTTGCAGCCATCTGTAGCTAATAAAAGAGTCGTAATGCTTCTCTTGGTGCGCTTATTGTTTTTGCTGGTTATTACTTTTATTGGCTGTTCGTGAGCACCCCATTTAAACTGCACAGCTCATTTGAAAGCAAAAAGGAAATGCGGGGGATTAGAGTCAATTTGGATATTATTAAGCATTTGTAACTGAAAACATCAAGGCTTTGCAAAATACTCAAACAAACCCAAGATGACTTTTCAAGCACCCTCATTTGCTTGAGAAAAACAGTTACCTCTTAATAGTTTACAAAAACAAGTGTTTACATTGAAGCCTTAATAATAAGTTGATTATTGTGTGACTCATTTTGGTTGTGATGTTCTGACCTAAAGGGTCTCTGAAATCTTATCCAAAAATAACCGTGGCATGTTTTCTTAAGCGTTGGCCTCTTGTAACTTACAAAATTAGAGAGAATTTGGAGAACGAAAATATTGTGAAAATCATCTGGTCCAACTCAAACGCCCCGCAATAACAGCACATTTGTAACTATTTGATGTTTAATACACAACCGTGTTCTTCACCAATGAGATTTTACAGCATTGACAACATTGTCGAAAGAATTATGCAACAAGCTCGTCTTGTTTGTTATAACAAGTGTTACAAAAACGGATGTGCTAATTGATCTCTTAGCCTTCTTACAACAGTTTACAATCTATTGGTTTCCCTTTTGTGTATAAAGAAACAATGCAGGACTACAAGAAGAGTGAGAAATGCTCTTCGTGTGATGAGAAAAGGGTTTAGACCTGAAGCAACTAAAAGCCGAGCAGACAGTTTTGTGACTTTTCACCTCATTAATCCAACGTTGGAAGAGTTATCGGGGAGGATGCTTATCTCGGGAAGATGGACTACAATGTGTTTTCTTCCTTCCTTTTCTTCCAATAAATGAATACTTAAAATGATTTAAATTAAACAAGTCCAATAAATGAGAAAACTTAATTTGTGCAAATAAGAAATATTAACATCAAAAATCATTTGATTAAGAACTTGGTCTACCAATTCACCACATTTAATGTTAAACGTGTTCCTTAATTCTCTTAAGCACTCTCTTGATTTTCACAGGATCTTATTTATGTCGAGTTAAAGCCGACTGGACGGCTCTCTTTGAGGCGAGTTGAAGTCTAACTTGAGACAGACTCTTTAGTCAGCTGTCTATCCGTTCTGGAACAAACCGTTGAGAGAGTTTAGATAGCAGGTCCTTCGCAAATGTCCAGTAGGCACAATACATTACAGCCCTACATCTCACCTGTTCACAGCCACTCGGAGAAACAGTTATTACGTTAATCCCCATCGCCAATTAATCTTCAACACATATTACTAATGCAGCAATCAATTCAACCTCGCGTCTACGGCTTACTGCAGGCAGAGCAAGATAAAAAGTGATGATAAAACAAGCTTTTTATTGAAATCACGTTTCGTAGCTAGACAAAAAGATATTTACACATTATAAGATGGTATAAAAATGTAGTTTTATAAAAAGAAAAACAAAATAAATACAATTACAGACAAATAACTTTCATCTTTGTGTGATCTACTCTGTTTTTTGGGGTGGTTTTGACTCCCTTCCGTTCTTCTTGGTGAGACCACTGAAGTATTTCTCTCTGAAGGAGTTGTGACCCTGGTACGGTGTGAAGCGGGGGTCCGCAAGATGTGCTAGTCTGTCTGAATCCTATAAAAGAAAGCCAGAAAAAGCACATCAGCCAAGGATTTATTTTGAGTTTGTGTACTTGCATAGATATATTCTTACACTGAAAAAAATTATACTTTAAACGAACATAATTAAATTATGGACAGTGGTTCCACACAACTGAAATATGTTATCTCTACTCAAATACTTAATGTAAAACGAACTAAACTGAACTGAGTAAACTTAAACAACCATGTCCAAATAATGTCCAAATAACTTGAATCAAATAAGTTCATCCTACTAAAAGTATTTAAGTAGCGATAACATGTTTCCATTATGTGGAACCAGCTGTTATTTTTAACACACTAAATAAGCTAAATAGAGCTCTTATTGTTCGGAGTTAGCCAGAAGTTGGTTTTGTTAAACTTTCGGCATACCCCAAGTACCTGCTTTTTTATTAAAGCAATTTTAAATCTGGTTAGCAGGTCCTCAACCCAAGCACATGCTCTACACTTTACCACAATGGTAACCCCCCAAAAACATTAACACACCAGAAACTCTTTTAAATACAAACATAAAAGAGTATTAAACATGAACAAATATCCGTGTTTCATCATTTTGATAAAAGATGTATAAAATAACATTTTATTGCAACTTTTACTCTCCCTATTCAGCCCCGTGCAAAGCATGATGGGAAGTGGAAATCCTGTTCCTAGTTAATAACGCTACTTTAATACAACTAAATTAATTTATGTTGTGTTAACTTGATTTATTTTAGTACATTGAACAAGCATCAAATATGATTTTGATCTACTTAATTGAAACATGTTAATTTAAAATGTAAACATTTAGTTAAGCCAAAGCATTACTGTTTTTAGTCCGTTTAACACAATGCAATTGTGTTTGAACATAAAACCTAATACAATGGTGTTAAAACAAAATTAATTGTTTAAATAAAGTGAACAGTATCGTAAAATCATTTTTTTGAGTGTACTCTATATCTGCAATTTTACATTTAGAGGTCATTTTGTTTAGTTTTAACCAAAATGTTACAGTGTTTCATAAAGAATGTAATATAATCTAAGAACAACCTAAGGGAACGTATAAAAACGCAAAGCTTCACGTCCTATTACTTCAGTTTGGAGAGTAAGGCCGTGTTCTCACTTGACTTCTTTTTTTGACAAGAAAAAGTTGACAATGGTGCTTTTTTATAAAAAACGCTTGCAGCATTGTGGTTGCAAATATTAGCCGGCAAAGTTCAAAGATAACATTTGTGCACGAAGGCAGCTTTTATTAGGCTTCATGGGCAGCGCAACAGAATTCTATTTGAATTATAAACAGAGAGCGTCTTTGCAATAACTAATCACATATTTAAAAACTACAATACTAATTTCTCACTAGAAATGCAATCAGAAGTTATTGAAAGTTAAAATTAAACTTGCATTTATACAAAACTATGCTCCAACGGGCGTTTCGGCTGCCATTTTAATTTTTCGAGCTTGAACATTCTCGAACAATCCCGTTCCTCGCACGTTGTTATAGAAACGACAGGTCTCTGTCATTAGTTAGCTGTGAAAAGGGTGCTTGATGTAGGACGTTTTTTTCAGAAAAGTTGAACTTTTTTCAACCTCAAAAAAAGCGCTCAGGACTTTTTTTTGATAACACGGTTTACTCCATAGGATTATAATGTAAAACAGACGCTAGCACATTCAAAAAAGAAGTCAAGTGTGAACCCGGCCTAAGAGATTATACAAAAATAATTCTGCAAACAACCAATCCATGGTGTACACATCATTTTCTGATGCAACGAAGACAAAAACAAAAGCAAAATGGCAGATACAGACAAACATTTGGCTAACCTTTACACTTTTTACACTTTTCCACGGTCCCTTTACAATCTCACAGTCATGTATCTCATGACAGACAGCCGAGTGTTAAGACAGATTTTGCAGCTCAGAGCTGAAGCCAGGTTCTTAAACAAGATCCGTTGCAGGGCAGAAAGAAAGCGCACCGCCCTGCAGGCTAATGAGGTGGCAGAACGACTGCGCTAAATGCGATGATCGCAACCACGCGCCTGCAAACCATCACCAGCACCTTCATTATCCACTCCCTTCTGCCAGTCAGCCAGGACGCTGCTTAGGTCACACGCGTCGGCCCTTAGTTTACAATGTAACAGGCCACCCCTCCATGGTCCCGAGAGGGGAGCACAGGGTTTATACAAGACCACACAAAACACAAAAACAGTTCCCCGAGTATGTGGCCTGTAATGTCACATCAGAATGACAGGGTGGACGGGATCGACGGGTGAAGATGACCACAGAAGAACAGAGACAGAGAAAACGGTCAGGAAATGTAAATTTCACCCCAAAATCCAATTAAAGGTGGCATATTTTATTGTTTTATACTGTTGTATGAGGTCTGCTTATGACGTTCGCGTGGTTTTTACATTCAAAAACATCAAAATCAATAAGTAATAGGCTATTTTCTACCCGGGTTTTGAGGCCGGCTCGACAAACGCTCGGTTTGAATGGGCGTGCCGCCATGATGACTTGGAAGTAAACGCCCACTGCTATGATTGCATAGAAGTTTGCGTAGTGAACTTAGTTGGAGCCTTCGGTGAATTTGGTTAGGCATGTAAGGTTAGGTTACACATTCGCCCTATTCGCACGGGATTAGTATTATCTGGGGACCTCGTGTGATTTAGAAATGACCTCTCCACATCTGTATTTCATGTGGCGCATTCGCACGGATAAGTGAAGCCTGTGATTTGACTCAAATTTACAGACTTATTTCCCGGATGTGATGGCAAGGCTTTGCGTATAGTTTGTATAGCCTATAGTAGTATGGTGTTTAGTGATATATGACTGTACCTATCAGCATTTGAGACCCGTGATCGCGAACCGGACAGAAGATCATCGTGGAGGAGCACAGAAACAGGGCCAGCAGGGAGTTGTGTGTGACAGCACTAGACTAATGCGTTCTACTAGGCTCCTTCTGAGTTGTGTTCTAAATAAGCTACATTGGATATTGTTTTGTACAAAAAAAGTCAGCTCGTATTCTGAAACGACTGAATCATAATGTATCATAATGCATATTGGCGTTTCGTCAGCTACTGCTTGATCAAAGCTGAAGTTTGACAAAGACCTTCGTAAACTGAACTGAAAGATCAAATGCCAAGATCGGAGCTACTCGAGCATTTGGAGATGGGCCAGTATATTCACGGTGTTGTGATTTGTGTTTAAGCAAGTTTAAAAACCATGGGTGGAAAACATTACTATGACATCCATAGGTCACAAATAGGCCTCCTCCAGATTTGGATGGCAGGGCGCCGGAGACGCATCCCAGTCAGTGCGGATATGCGTGTTTCACAAAGGCATTTATGGGAACAATTTGAGGTTTCGAAGCGGTTGTCAAATCCAAAGGAGGATTATTTTCCATACAATGTGTGATTAAGCCATTAAAGCAGCGTAAAAAGAGTGAGTCAATCGCAGCCAGATGGTGCGATTGTTTTGTGTGCCACTATAAAGGCATTACGTGCATTTACTGTAGATGTGCATGTCAACATTTAGCAAAAACTCAGCTCATCATATGAGCAAACATGCACTACATGTCTACTTTTACATGTCAGGGTTTCAACACATCTTTAAATAAGTGCCACGCTGATCGACCTCACATGGAAAGTGTCACAAACAGCATCACAGTGGGATGATTTTACAAGGTCGTTGGGCAGAAGGAAAGTGAGAAGCAAACGGTAAACAGCACAAATAGTCAAAAACAAAAGCGGTATGAATGGAACTCATTACTGAGATGGGGAACGTCAAAATAAATCATGAAAAAAGGCCTACTTCCTAAAAAACAATGACTGCAACGTACTCCCTTATTAATATATATCCTTTCAGATTTTTGACAAAGCTCATGGCTCTGAAAAGCGAGGTGTGCTGTGATTGGCCAGTTCACCAGTGCGTAGTGATTGGTGGAATACTGCAAGCGTGTGAGGGAAATGTCATATTTGGAACATCAGGTTCCTCTTCGATTGTGCTGACAGGTACGCCCACCTTACTTGAGTCTACATTTGGGTGGTCTCAGTCAAATCAGACCACCAACTGATGTAGATTTGTGGGGGTGTGGCTACACGAGGTGTTTCAGGCAGGTCTGGGTGAGCATTCGCTTGTACATAGAACGACTCTTTTGTTCCCACACTTTCATTTCTGCAATTTCACGTGTCTAATACACGCATGAGCGACTTTTTTTGCGCCATATGACCCCTTTAAAACGATTTGACTTTCTATAAATCTCCAAACAAAGACACGACCGCATACCTCAGGCTCCTTGGTCTTCTCCATGGTGATCAGTCTTCTTGAAGTGTGGCTGGATAGAGTCTGTTCACAGTTGCTGATGAGAGTGAGACATGGATGAAGAGGGACCATCTCCTCACAGTACCTGCAGGACACACACACACCGACACGGCAAGTTACGCCTTTTACAAACAAAACACCTTGTAGGATGTCACATCAGCTGCGCTTTTTTTTTACCCGTGCAATGTCGTCACTTCAAGCAGAGCTAGCCAAAATATAAACATACATCATATACTATGGACAACATTCAGCATCTTGCATTGGCAACAACTCTGTCGGTTTATCTTTTATACCCGTGTATTTTGCTTTCACATGAAGCTCGCCGTTCAGTGCCGGGGTCACAAAAGCCCATCCACCCTCAACCTTTGAGAAAGTCCAAACTATACGCCATTCCCAGAGGCCTTAGAGAGTTGGTAGGGCCATCAATTCAACAGGGAGTTGAGTTGGTGGGCTGCTAAACGTTTACCCGCTGACAGACACGGTCGCACGCTCCAACTCCCTTCATTTTTCAGACCATTATGTAAATATGGCTAGCGCTTGAAAATCAGCAAAAGAAAATGGGTTGGGGGCAGCTAGCCGTAGCCGAACGTGATCCACACAAACCCACCGATCCGCAAAGCGCCGAGCACACACAGTTAGCTGCATTTCAAACAAATCATAAATTATGTGCCCTCTTTTCAACAGGCCTGACAAAGCAAAACAAGGGGGCATATAAAGCAGACATATTCTCCATCGCACTGTTTACACCGAGCAACTGCTGTCACCTTGGAGAAATGTCTAACAAATGTCAGTGTTCCAGGAAAGGCCTCTCTGGAGTACTCGGTCTGCAGAAATCGCACTTCTGAATACAAGGCAATGAGTCAGAATGGAGAGATGACATAAGTCCTAGTGCATTGTGGGTACGAATGACTAAAGTCCCACAGGGATTGTGCTCATGTCTGACAGTGGTTCCATCTACATGAGATTATCTTCTGTTCGTGGTGGTAAACACTTTATAGACGTCAAAAAGAGAAATCAATACTCACGGACACACACACACAGAGAGCTCCTTAAAGGGACAGTGAAAGGAAAAGGAAAATCGCGTCATCATTTAGTCAACCTCTTGTCATTTCAAACCTGTATGACTTTCTTTCTCGTGCAGAACACAAAAGAAGATCATTTTCAAGAAAGCTGGTAACCGAACAACATTTGCCCTCATGTATGGACACAAAAGCCTTACTAAGACATTTCTCAAAATATCTTCTTTCAGAAGAAAACAACTTCTGTGTCAATGACAGAACTCTTATTTTTGGATGTACTATCTCTATAATTGGTCTGCGACGAGTGGATGAGTGGGATACAAAGTGATGATTCCTACTAACTGTTCAAAGTTTAAACGTCACAATATAGACGCTTTCATCGGACGCACGGTTAACTTCTGGTCTGTGTTTATCGGTCTGGCTAGTGGTGTTAACAAAATTATTCATATTTCATTTAATTTATAGTCATATTTGATTGTATAATAATTGTATTAAATAAACAATTTGTTGCATTTGAGACTGTATATTCGTTTGAATAAATACGTTTTAAATAAGTTTGTTGTTTGTTGAATGGGTCGTGTAACTTTGTCACATTTACGTTTAGCAAATGAACGGTTCTTCTACTGGTAACCCAAAATAATACTGGCTAGACATACTTTTAAACTGGCTAGCTAATGTATTTTACTTGTTATTTCTTTTGCTTGCTATCAGAAATAATCTGCAGGAACTCGATGCTTTGCAGATGCATCTAGAAAATTCAGTGCTGGCCACAAAAGCGTGCGAGTGGAGTAACGTTTGTTCATGTTGTTGCTTCGATACGTCTACACCTTGATTCCAGCAGCAGCTCATAATCTCCTCCAACCCTAAAGTTTATAAACACAAAACCTTGTTGTGACCGTCCGATACTAACGTCCCCTTGTGGAGATTTCATTGACAGCTTACAGCTCGGCCCAGATGGTATCAGTGATTCCTCAGCCCAATTGCTTTCCTCTTTTTGCATTGCACACGCATTAAAAAAATCTAATTTTGACGTGATCTCATCCTTGATGAACAAAGACGACGTTAAGCTAAATAAATGATTGTTTGCGTCAGCAATCCCGAGCAAAGAATTTCCCGCAACCACACGAGGAAAATGCGTTGATGTTGCTTATATGAGCGAGACAAAGGTGAGGTGAAGCCTGGTCAAGGTGAAGATCACATACAACTGGAACTCGCTCTCTTCATGTGCCCTGTAATCAGTGCATCGTGTGATCTGTGGACACGGCTGGTTTTGAGGTCAGTGGGAAAGCCCCACGGCTTCACACCTGCTCTACCGCTGAGCTGACCTCAGGTCAGCATGCCCGAGCAGGTTTAACGCCACTAAAGGTGGGGCTTGAGCTACTGATATGCGTTGAGCCTTTTTGCCTGACGGAAGGCAAGGAAGTGCAAGGAAGCCCTCTAGTGACTGATGCTCGCACACATGTGCATGGGTACTGTACATCTGATTTGCATCTTCAGCAGTTAAAGGGACACTTCACCAAAAAATACAATTCTGTCATCATTTACTCACCCTCAAGTTGTTACAAATCTGTATAAATGTCGTTGTTCTGATGAACGCAGAGAAAGATATTTGGAAGAATGCTCGTTACCAAACAGTTCTTGGCCACAAGCCTCAAGTGAAGCACCGAGACTTTCCACTGACTGTTTCGAGAAAAGATTCAAAGCTTCGAGAGTTGAAAACAGCGCCATCTGCTGGTTATAAAACACATAGCAGTCGCTTCTGGAAGAAACTCCGTCAAACGAAGCAACCAGCAGATGAAATTCAGATTAATTTGAATGTTATGTGTACAAATAAAGGTAAGAGCACAACTTGTGTGTGAATGGTCAATATAATAAATTCATTTACCCATTCAAGTGGGTCAATAAACTTTAGTATGAGTTCATATTCATACGATTCGATACTGTATGTTGTACAGAATAATGCTCACACACACACACACACACACGCACGCACGCACGCACGCACGCACGCACGCACGCACACACACACACACACACACACACACACGCACACATGTATCTATGCAGTATTATGTGTGACTAAAATGTGAATAAGGCAAAGAATTCATAACAAAGCTCTGGGTTCTGACACGTTCATTGGTCACGTGATTTCTACGTAACAACTAGGGCCATATCGGCCAATAAATGGTCATTTTAATGTTATCGGTCCATAATAAAATTTAGGCCAATAAATCATGAATGATTTCCTCTGGTTAAAGTTCTTCAGCTGCAAAACCCAGTACGGTACTGTGTTTCTGTCGTGATCATTCACTTACTGATATGAGCAAAACATTGGTATAGTATGTAGATACAGTATTTATGAAGGTGTAAATTATAGGAACAAAAGCATATTGTTTGAATCAGACTGCTGTCTGAATGCTTTCTGTCTGGAGACCTGTTACACATGTGGCTATAAGAACATTTCTCTGGGTTGCTCCGGAAGAACATCTATCATTTGTTTATTATATAAAAAAATATCAGAAAAGTTTGAAGGTTAAAGAATCTTTAACTAGTGTAAAGTAATGTACACGGCGCTGTGGAATGCTTGATTCTGATTGGCCAGTCGCGACATTCCACGGGTTGTAATTCTCAGATAACAACCGCTCAAAACTAATAACACCTGTAACCCGGAAGCTGTAAATCATTTTGAGAGGGGCAGTTTAATATTACACAAAAATGTATTATAAATGTGTCTTTTAATAACATATATGACATTATATTTACAGATGACTAAACCGAATTGAATGTTCGTGACATTTGAACGTCGTTTCTTACTTTAAAACTGAAACTAAATGGCTTTTCCTCGCAGAAGGTCTGCATTCAGTAAAAATGAGCTAATCAAATATTTCAAATTCACATTTCATGTCCAGTTTGTTTCTCATGTGGCAAGTAGCCGTGTAATAAGCAGGATAACGTACAAGCAGCCGGCTGTTATCGCCAAATACGCCCCTTTCTGTGAGACACAAGACCCTCCGCTTCACGTCCTGATCACACTGTCAGGATTATTTCTGCCATAACAACTGGCTGCCTGGACATGAGCCCTTACTTAAGTAGGCTTGGTACATGATTTTTCAGGGGAAAAGGAGAAGTAATGGTTACCGTGTGTTCTGCAGTCAATGTTTTCAAATAAAAGCAGTTGTCCACTTTTTGCCCTTTGTTTCGTAGGGAATTTTATATTAATATTTAGATACAGTATATCGGGCAATATATCGATTATCGGCTTCCAATGTTAAAGAATGATCGTTATCGGACAAAATTGACATATCTGTGCATCCCTAGCTGGACCTGATTTTGCCAAGTGGTTGATGTCCTCAGGGCAACATATTTTGTTGACTTAAGGACAACATTTTTATAAATAAAGCCTAAACCCACACCAAAACTTACCCCTAAAATCAGAGGGAAATGATAAGTGAAAAACAATGGTCTAGACGCACCTAATCCTGGTTGTATGATTAAACTTAAAATAACTGTAAACTTATTTCTGAAATCTGATTGGTTGATTTAAATGATGTCCCAGGGTCAACATGATGTTGTCCTAAAGACATCAACCACTTGGCAAAATCAGGATAGCCGCATCCCCTGTAACAACACAAGCTTCGAATCAAACCGAGGGTGAGTAAATATTCATTTTTGGGTGAAGTGTTCCTTGAACATATCCAATAAATTGAGCGTTGGATAATTGAATTAATTCTATGTTTGATTTGTCTGAATAAAACAGACTTACTCTGGTTTGTAGACTGGAAGCCAGTAGACGAGACGCCCACCCAAAACCAAATGATGGGCTGCAAAATTCAAGAGGTCAGCAAAGATGTCACTCAAGTGATACGCCATTGAAACAGGGACGTAGCTTTCTCCAGCGCTGCACGAGAAGAGAATATGAAACAACAATTCAAGAGAAAGAAGAACATTTTCTTTTTTGTTAACTTGTGCTTGCTCAAACATGGTTAACATCAAGTCATTCTCATTGAGTAATTCATACTAGATCCACGTACAATCTGCACCATGGCAACCAGCATGCTACACAACACAGCTTATATTTCTGTGAGTGAATTAATACAAACCACAATGCCATTTTAAATTCTTCACTTTGTATATTCCCCAGCTCTTGTAAATTGTAGATTTTGGAATAGTAACAATTAGGCATCATCCTATAGGATGACTGGCACATATCCTTTTACTAGCAAATGTGAAGAGCACATCTGTACTGGATACATTAAAAAATTGCAGAAAGATGAGGGGCTTACAAGTCATCAGGAGGTTTGATGATGTCTTTATGGGACCCTGTTCTTCTTGTTGACTCGCGAATACCATACGGAGCTTTTCAAGAGAAATGAAAAAGTATTAGAATTAGCTAGCAGGATACACAAAGTCAAAACTAAAAGGAAAAGCGAGTATTTTTTTGTGTCGTGACTTTAAAGGTGAAGTGTCATGTCTGGCCCCACTAGCAGGATGAAACTGAATTAAGATGTGCCTTTAAAAGCATCACAGTCTTTTCTTGCTTGACCTACAACTTTATTAGAATGATTCTCAGGAGTCTTCTTACACAACAAACTAGCATTTTAACATGAGTAAAAAACCCACTTCACCTTTACGGACCCACACCACTGTCATAGGGTTAAAAGATGAATCTTTGAAACATACGGTCTGTAACAATGGCATCAAACAGTGCGTTTTTTCTCCAGATGGTTTTGGAAGCATCAGACACCATGACATCCACGTACAGACTCTCAGTCCCGTACTGCCTCAGGTTTGCTCGGATGTTCTCATCCGGACCTCTCCATTTCTGATTCGTCCTGCTGGCTTTTCCTGCAACCGTGTTAAACGTTCACAGGTGCACAACCACTGAAGGAGTAGTGACATACTAAACACAATCATTATTGTTGACTAACAAACTAACTATACAATGAGACATGCCTGCCTTTAAAACAAATCCGTACCTATCCCATGGATAGTGTTATAATCGATGTCTGTCCCACATACATAAGCTCCAAAGTGTGAACATGCAACCAGAAGACTGCCTGAAAAACAGAAATTGGTCTTTATTTATTTATTTAAAAATGACAAAAGTTAAAGCGAGGGAACTGAAGGCTGAATTCAAAGGTCTTTTAATACTTCATATATATAAGAGGGTTCTTGACAAATATTCTGAATACGTGTCCTATGGTGTGACATAGCAAAACTTTTGAAAACAAACTGTTATTAATATATTATTTTATGCTCTGTATATTTATATTTATAATATCAAAAGAATTTGTGCTGTCACACCATAGGATAGGACACATTTACGGTTTATTTGTCAACTACCCAAGTATGTAATCCGTAGAGCAATTTACCCAATGTTATGAGTATGAGTCATGAATTTAGGTTTGTTCGACCATCGCCAGACAACAGAGTTTTAATGAAGCCAGTTTGTTACTCTTACAATTGTGTTTACTGTCATCAGTGGCGCAGAAGTTCCACAAAAAATCCGTCCAAGCATTTTAATTGATCTTATTAACTGCTCAACACTTTCTCTCCGCTGCTTAAACTACGGCTAATAAAGACTTGCAGCCATCCAAAGGATTATTTAAGTGAAACTGGCTGTAAATTAGCACATCTGGACAGCAGATCTCCAACAACACTCAGCGCAAGTGGAGAGGACGCACACTTGTGATAAAGCCCGGCTATATCATGGCACGCTACAAACTCATTTACCTGAGCCTGGGTATCTGACGGATCAAAATCAGTATTTTCAAAGTGGAAAATGGGAGAAAGTGAACCAAATTCAAACTGAGAAAAGTGAAAATTCAGAGGTATTATGCTTCCTTCTCATGAGACATCAGAGAATATTCTGTAGAAGTCGTCTCCTGGTTCCCGTTTGGCGAAAATGAGAAACAGAAGACGATGATACATATCTTCAATCACTCAGACAAGCAGTCAGATCTCATTTCAGTCAGAGCGAAGCGCAAACACCTGCTTCAGTTTGGCCCGTGTTTCTGCATCTAACTACAAATCATTTCAGTGAAATGTCAAAGTATCGACAATCAAAAAGTAAAAGATCTGCAGTGTTTTTACCACGATTAGAAAAAGTAAAAATGTTTGACACAGAGACGACGTTCACACATTTCAGGAAAATCTACAAACAAACGGCTTACTTGCAGCTGTCCGTGTATATCTAGCTGGGTTATATTTCAACTCCAAACTTCACCAGTACTAAAAATGCAATGTCAATTAAGAAATGAACGATGGCCGCATTAAAGGTCCAGTGTATGTAATTTAGCAGCATCTAGCGGTGATGTTGGAAAATGCAATATACGGCTCACTCCACCCCTCCCACAGAATTAAAGGGGTCATATGGCGCGAATACGTGTTTTTCTGTGTCTTTGGTGTGTTTTTGACTAAGACCGCCCAAATGTGTACGCAAGTGAGGTGGGCGTACCTGTCAGCACAATTGAAGAGGAACCTGATGTTCCAAATATGGTCAGAGGCGTTACATTTCCCTCACACGCTTGCAGTATTCCACCAATCACTACACACTGGTGAATGGCCAATCACAGCACACCTCGCTTTTCAGAGCCATGAGCTTTGTCAAAAATCCACGCATATCAGAGAGGCGGAGCAAAGAGGAGATACAAACATGCACGGTGTGTGGAAAATACAGCGTTTATCAACCTTAAATCCTGTTTACACATTACATCACATCTAAAACAAACCATAATATTCCTTTTAGCCGTGTCATATGAGCCCTTTAAGATGTCGTCATGTTTTTGCTTCTTTCCCAAAGGAGATATTAACAAAACACGTTCTGTAGAGCAGTTACTGTAGAAACATCATGGCGATTCCATGCAAGGGGACTCGCGGTGTATGTAGACAGAAATAGCTCCCTCTAAGGTAAAAAAAACCCTTAACGCTTCATTATGTAATGTCTTTATACACCTCTGAAGACGTAGTTATGTATATTATATTGCATTTCTGTCAACAGATCCTCCAAAAAATGACACGTTGGAACTATCAGCAAAATGATACGGCATCAAAACGCCTCACTGCTCACATATGCACACCGTCTGCGGCTTCTATCAATCAGACGAAACCGAGTCTCTGCATTTTGACAGTGATGAACACACATATGGCACAATGACGGACAACAAGCCCTCGTGCATGCAGAACATTCAGGAAATGTAAGGTGAATTATAAAGAGATACTTCGAGAGAAAACATAACACAGAAACTGGTTACAAACTGGTGTCATGTTTCTCAATCAATATTCTCTACCATTAGATGGTCACGACATAGAAATGAAGTCTTACATTAGTCATACATTACTTACCTGTTCCAACAAAAGGGTCATACACCAGGTCATCAGCCTTCACTCTGGCATGATTGGCCATAATGAAAGACAGACCTGCGTCCATACTAGTGTTTCCGATGAAATGTCTCTTCTTTACGCTGTAAGAGCGGATTAGTTCTCTCTGACCATCTGCAATCTGTTTGGAAACGCAGCACATTTACAAGTGGATCGAGCATAATCATTTATATTTCATCATTTAGTTGTGACACTGCATCTATAATATGCATATAAATAAACCAACAAATCCCACATTTAAACTGCTTCAAATCACATGAATATTCATTCCAAGTAAATGTAAATGTCATTAAGTGTATTCATTCACTTATTTGTTTATTATGAGTGACAGTGCCATTCATAGTCAATTTCAGTGAAATTATATTTTACAAGTAGCACTTGTCATCAGATTAAAAACTGGGATGGGTGGGAGAATTAATTAAATACAATGACTTCAGTGTGACAGGGATTCTAAAAATAAACTTTTGAATAATTATAATTGGTAAGTATTTGTTCAAATATTAGAAAGAACCACACGTATTTGCTTTCAATGCCCCCTCAGATTATATTAGATTATCTAAATATGAGCTGTATGGTACAAAATGGACAAAACAACTAAATTTTTAAGGGTTTTGGGTTTTATTCTAATAAAGAAAAAATGCATTGCCAGCAAGCATGTATTGACTACTGTTTTATCTGTTATTGTTATTTGTTGATCCTCTTTTGTGGTCATGCTATGCCTTAAACTGCTCATGTGTTGCGTGTTATTTTTGCCAACCCTCCTTAAATTCTTGTCAAAGTTGAACTTCAGTTTAAACTCCAAACACACCAATGCAACATGCGTACAACATTTTTTTATGTGTATTTAATCAAATATTTCAATGAGAGCAAAAATGTTAATAGTCCAAAGTTGGACATCACTTTTGGCCACTGCTGTACATAGCATAGTACAGTTATAAAGTATACTATATAACCAAATAAAACAAGGGTAACTCTTTTTTAACAGGTATGCTGTTTTATAAGCATTTTACAACTGTTATTACAACAATTATATGCTTGAAAACAGCCCACTCACCCATCTACCAAAATAAATATGCAAAGGCTCCTCTGGGATGTTATTTGGATCAGAGCCATAATCCTCCAGCAAACAAAAGATGTGATCAGTGTCCTTCAGGTTCACCTTCCCTTCAAAGGGCAAAAAGTCTAGAGCCTGTGGCAAAACAAGAACAAAAAAGTGATACAAATGTTTCTGCAATATAGAACAGCTCAAAACATACCTGTTCTGCATTTATTTGACTAAACAATAACTATCTGTCTTTTGTCTAAAAAATAAAATCTTGTGGTTCATTCTCTCCTTTGCTGACTCCAGCTTTAATCCTCTAGTAGCATGGCCTTGTAAACTACCGGTACAGTTTAGCGTGTTGACCAAATGTTGATATGCTCTCCTACTTGTACGTCGCTTTGGATAAAAGCGTCCTCCAAATGAATAAATGTAAATATTTTTGTTGCACTAACAGAAACAAAAACATTTAAACTACTGATACTGATATTATTATTGTAGGTTCATCAATCTCTTTAAAGAAAAAAGAGCTTATATAAATGATGCTGCTTCATTAGCACAATATTCTGATGCAATATTTAAGTGTGTATTATAATTTCTTAAATATAATTAATAATGCAATCCTCTAAGGCATTCAAAATGAACATTAAATAGGGATAGCATTTCACAAAAGCAATCTCGACAAGTAAGCAAAAATGTTAATACTCACATCAATCTTCTTGATTCTGTCCTTAAACTCCAACGTCTTGTTAAAAGTGTAGACGTTAATCTTATATGTTAAATTCTGCTGTAAATATGGAGCCTGTGTAGAATAACATAAAAGACAACTTAATTAGGAATACTTTTAGAGATTAATGAAGACCAGAATTAATTGAATAACAAACCATATTCTCTGCTGGATACTCTAGCAATGATGTCTTCAGCTCAGATTGTGTTTTACCATGACCCCAAAGTTCAAAGGCAGACCTAGACATAAACATTTAATTAAATTTAACAAATCAATCCAATTATGTGTGGAAAATGTATGATTAAAATATTTTGAAGCAAATACAACAAAATCTTAAACATTACAAGTATTCACAGTTCTCGCTGGTGGATGGTAACCAGGTTGTAAGTACTGCTTCAAAATGCCAAAACAAGAAACAGGAGCAAGAGACAAAAAACCGAGAGTAGGCACTTTATTGAAAACTTCATTTAAACTCAAACAGGCTGTTCAACAGCTGATCAAAGGTTTAAGACCATAGCCCCCCAAAAAACCCACAACAGAACTAAAAGTGTCAAAAATGGACTCAGTAGTGAGTAGCCCCACCCTTCTTGTTGATCACTTTAAACACTGGTTTCGGCATGCTTGATGCTTTCACTTTTTAAGGCTATGGTCTTAAACTCTTGATCAGCTGATAAACAGCCTGTTTGAGTTTAAATGAAGTTTTCAATAAATTGCCTACTCTCGGTTTTTTGTTTTGGCATTTTGAAGCAGTACTTACAACCTGGTTACGATTATCCACCAGCGAGAAATGAGAATACTTGTAATGTTTCCCCCGGCCTTAAGATTTTGTTCAGGAGTGTACTACAGGGATTGTTCTTTTGCCATTTCAATCGTCAGTCAATCTGTTTTGATGCCTGATTAAACTAAAGCATGTATAATTCTAACCTGGTTAGAGTTCTGGAAAAAAACATTTTCAGCTACATGATACTTAGGGCTGTGCAAAAATATCGATACATGTAACTATCGCAATAATTTTTTTTTCCGATAGTGTATCGATAGTGATAACTCTACTATAGATATTTTTTTTATCATGTCATATACATACGGCCAAAAGTAAGTGGAAGCGAGCATGGCGAAAAATATAAGAACGCTTGGAGCTCTCCGAGCTGATGTGTGGGTGTGCTTTGGTTTTCAAAATAAGTCATGGAGTAATGAGTTATATCAAATAATGCTGGTTGTAGCTTCTCAAGTCATGACACAAGTCACTTGGTTACTGCAGTGCATTAGACAAAAAGTTTATTAAGAAAAGTAACAATGACATGTATTGTGCTTTCACGGATGTGACACCAGCACATTTACAGCACGGATGAACCAGAGGTTTTATTCTGCCCATGTTCAGTGTTTTAACTGTAATGCACCACAACAGTCAAGTGACTTGTTTGTGCCTCCTTATTCCCCTGTGCTACCCACTTGAGGGGCGCGACCCACAGTTTGAGAAGCCAAACCTCTGATCTAAAGGTCCATGCATCTCACATCATGGCCACTCTGCAGAGGTAAGGGATGTTTTTACATTTATCCTTACAGAAAACCCCTGCTGGTGCACAGCATGTTGTATTTCTAGCTCTACTTTTGACATTTTCTATTTAAAGTATTGCAATATATCGCAAATGTGTATCGTATCGAAATGCACAGCAATATATTGTATCGTGATCCATCTATTGTGATATGTATCGTATCGGGAGGCACTTGCCAATACACAGCCCTAATGATACTCACTATTTAGTTCTGCACTAACTATTGACATAATCAAATAACTGAATACTTTAACATAAAGAATGCAACCTACTTGGCACAAACTGTTCTTGACATGACGCTTCGTATGTCATCCTCCAATAAGCCATTTAATTGCCAAAATGGAGACTGACAATAAAATGTTACATTAGTTAAAAATAGCCAATGACACCTGAAAGACAATCAACATACTGTACACGATGTCAATAATTTATGGACATTCAAAAGCATATTACCTTTTCTTTGAACGTGTCAGATGTTTCAAATGGGCGGTTCCTTAGAGACAGCAATGCTTTTATTTCCTGTAAAATAATTGAAAGTACAATAATTGTTATTAAGAGTTAAAGCAGAAAGTACATTTACTAGTTACATAAATCTGGTTTAGTTAGCCCCCTGTCTAGAAAGTCTGACAGCTTAAATCACCGAATAAAACAGCACTTTAAATGTATGGGGTGTTTACAAGTTCATAGTTTGTACCGGTAATCTAAAATCCACATTATCGTGTGCAAGATGAAGTAAATATTTTCTGCACGCTCGACCACAGTGGAGCGCCATGTTTGTGTGCAACGTTTAAAACGTCCCGACGAGAACATGTGCTTGTAATAAAGTTTCCTATTTTGCCAAACTCGTTCGTCAATCGCAAGACAATCCCATAAAAGGATTAGAGGTTTGTACTTTTCAATGCCCGTTTACATCCTTAAGTAACAAGTTGAATTGGGGTCTCTTGTGAAAGGCGGATTCATCTTTATTCTTTCTATCTATGTGGTCTTCTTCTAAAATATTTAGCTTCACGTTATATCATTTAATCTTATTTATATGAGCATTATCTACAAGGGGCTGAATGTTGAGTAGTTATTGGATTATTCGCATGAGTCTGTACTCCCATTGGATAGTTTATATGTCAGTCATGTCATAAGCGGTCAGAAAAGTATCCTCTCCACAACTTGTAATGTATACACTTGCATCGCTGTTACTGCATAACGACCATCGGCAAGGATAACAAGCGGGGTAAGGCTTTATTTAGTACTCATGACGTTTTAGGATTTTAATGCCAAATCTTTAAGTTTATTGTATTGTTAAGAAAAGTATAAATACACCAGCAAACGTTCATGTAGAAATTCGCTGTAATCTCATACTACTGAGCAAATAAATGTGTTCTCAGTACCAGAAAGACGTACGTTTTATTTCGTATTCGCAGTTCCGAAATAAACTGAGAATTCCGCAATTTAAATAACATTCTAATAGCAACAGTATCTATCTATCTATCTATCTATCTATCTATCTATCTATCTATCTATCTATCTATCTATCTATCTATCTATCTATCTATCTATCTATCTATCATCTATCTATCTATCTATCTATCTATCTATCTATCTATCTATCTATCTATCTATCTATCTATCTATCTATATCTATCTATCTATCTATCTATCTATCTATCTATCACCGTCTGCCAACTTCATGAATAAAAATGTAGTTTAATTTCATAACAGTCATGTCAGCCTCACGTGCAAGTTCAAGCTTTAAGTTATTTAAAAACCTGATGACACACAACCTTTTCATTCACAGCCTGTGTTGTGCCAGCAGGTAAGCATGCTGAACACCTAAGCTGTGCTGTGATCCAAAGGTCACCATGGAGACGGAGGATGCGCCTGCGCATTGTGCGCAAAGCGGTAATGATAGCTCCGAGACCTGCACGGTGTCTGTCAAAGGTCTAACAGAAAACTGGCAGAAATGGTCTAATGATCACTGCGAAAGCCAGAAACACAACCCCTTCAGCAACGGCAAGGTGACCCCTCCTCAGATCCAGCGAGGACAAGACGGTTACGGCAGGCCTTTAGAGGGATCTAAAACAGAGCAGAGGGGGAAAGACGCACACTCTCGCATAAACGGAGAGGTCATAGAACTCTGTCAGGTGATCAGAGACAATGGGCTGAGAGGAGAGGACGGCAGGACCGCTGTGCGCTTCGATGCGCTTTTTGAGAGATACGTTACCATCTCTAATAAACTAGTGGGAGTTCTGCTGCGCGCGCGCAGGCAGGGGCTGGTGCACTTTGAAGGCGAGATGCTGTGGCAGGGAAGAGATGATGGAGTGCTCATTACTTTATTACAGCAAGGATAAACTCCACGTGCCTGCCTACCAAATATAGTAGCGTCAAACTTTACATTATGGATAGTTTACAGGCTGCGTTTGATGGAGTGTTAAAGCACAACCATTGCACTATTGCAAGTTGCTCATGGAATGTTTTATATTTGTAATCAATTACATTTCTCATACTGTATGATGAATTTGCATAGAATTCACAAGCACTGCCTGGGGAAAAACCTACATATTTGCTTCTCTGTAGGGTAGGCATTTTTTGTGACAGATTAAAGATACAAACAAACCATTACAAACAACAGCGAACATAGGAATCATGTAGTATTTTATTTCATGTTTATACATACAATGTAAATAAAACTCCCTAATCAATAAATAATTATATACACCCAAGGCATACAGGCCTTACAATATCATTACGTCATATTTTAAACCTTAAGAGTTAAACATTCCATTTTATTTGAGAGCGTTCATATTTCAGTGCTAATGCAAAATTAGTTCCGGCATGCTGCTATTCAGAGAGACCAAAGTCAATAATTGAGACTACTTGCCATGCTTAAGCATTCGTCCATATTTAGAAAGTCTTGGCCACTGCTGTGTGTCTTTAAAAGTAATTATTTTAGTAAAACTGGATGTAACTGCAGTGTTCACCACAAAAGATTCATGTTTCTGTCAAACGTATCAATGTCATTATTATTCAGCAGGCAAAACAATTCACACGCAGCAGCAAATTTGATTAGCCTGTCTGGCAGAGAATGACAATATAACAACCAGCAAACGCAGCATTAATGAATATTATAGCCTTGAGGCATGTGTCTGTCACATTTCATCATCGTGAATAGATTGAATTGAACTCTTGTTATGAGTAACATGACTCTGGGCAAACACAATTGTAATTGGAGTTTTCCAAACATTTCATTTAGCTCATTGAGTTCAGCCTTTGGAGTAACTGATCCGCCTGCAAAATAAAAAAAAGCGTTAAACAAACTTCACAGTTTTGCACACTTCAAAACACTCAGTAATTGACTATGGCTGTGTAATAATGGGGAGGTCAAATGAAACTGTTTAAAATGTAAAGCATGAAGCAGTTGGGTATTCGGAAATAACAGTTTTGCTAAAGTGAAAATTCTGACATTTACTCATTTACTCATGTTGCTCCAAATGTGCACAAGTTTGTCCATGAACCATAAGATGAGGGGTTATTTAGTAACCTGATCGCTTATTTCCATTTATTACACGGCTCATTTGAATGCTTGATTCTGATTGGCCAGTCGCGACATTCCAAGGGTTTCAAATAACAACCGCTCAAAACTAATAACACCTGTAACCCGGATGCTGCAAATCATTTTGAGAGGGGCAGTTTAATGTTACACAAAAATGAATTATAAATATGTCTTTTAATAACATATATGACATTATATTTACCAATAATTAAACCAATTTGAGTGTTCCCTTCAGTGAGACACAAGACCCTCCGCTTATTTCTGCGATAACAACCGGCTGCCTGTACATTATCCCTTACATAATAAAAGTGATTGATTACTGGGGCTGTTAAGCTCCAACATGACAGTTATAAAAACTTTTTCTTGACATTTGTTTTCAATGATAAAGCTGGAAAATACATGAAACGTTTACCCACTCAGATGGACCCAAGAGCAAGTGGTCTGTCAGTGCTGTCACAAACAAAACTCTTTTCATTCCCTGCCACTGTAGCCACGTCAATTGAATTTAAGCCAATTTGCTAGTTCCAATTACTGAGACAAAAGGTCTGGTTCAGCATTCTCATTCGACTTAAAGGTCTACAACTTGCTATACTCAGAAAACATTTTGTTTGCTAATGTATTAACAGCCTGAACCAAAAAGACTGTTAATATTAGTTTACTTGTGAACTTCACACTTGGGAAAACAGGCAAAACTCTGAATGTTGCCATTGATTTTATTGCTTACCGTGACGAACCAATAGGAGTTTAATCTGTAGACGAAGCGGGACAAGAAGCCCATCAAACTGGTGGGGGCAAGTACATGGAGATGCAAGTGTGTGACAGAGCAGAACGGAGGCCAATGAAACCCAAACCTTGGAAACACAATTGGCATGAGTTCTGTCAAAATGTAACTCAATTCTGCAAGCTAAATCATATCAGGTATAAAGGCTTTTATTATTTATTGAGAGATGTGTGCACGTACCTAACATCATTTAAATCGGTAACATTGTTTTTCTGAAGTATCTCTTTCCCCGTCTCCACCATCTTCTCCACTAGATAAAACAGCACAAATACACTTACAGGTGACTACTTATCCAAGCTTGATGCGTGTCAAAATATTTATACCAAAACTTTTAACTCCAAAAATCTTTACCTAAGGGTACATGCTCCTTGCCAAGCGATTTACAATTCCCTACATGTTTGGTTGGCACCACTAGATAATGATGGGGAGCTCCAGGGTGTATATCTCTGAAACAGGACACATCCTCATCCTGAAACACACAAATCACACATCATAATCATTACAATAGCTAATTGCAAGAATTAATAATCGTAAGACATTTTTTAGACAATTATGTATTAAAAACATAAGACTGCTGGCCTCTGATGTAGAGCACTTTGCAACCTGTTTCTCTATAAATAAAAATCCCTTTTTAATAACAGAGGCTGTGAAACCAAATGCACACATTTCTATTGCTTTACTGTGTTAAAACAAGTGCAGAACATATTGGAAATTACTGCAAGGATGTACTGTTCGATGCTTTTACGATATCATAAATCATTATTGCATTGATATTTAAGGCTAGCTTCACATATTTCATTTATGAATCTGCAGCAAGTTAGCTTCACGTTCACAATAAAAAAAGCGACGGCAGACTCACATTGTGCAAGAGCTCCGTTCCCATCTCCCCGTTCACGATTTGACAGAAAATACACTTCTTGTCATATGCATCAACAGTCTGGTCGGTTTTGGCGATCTCATCCTCAGCGGTCGGTGTGTTTTCACTGGCTGCCATCTTCAAAGTGTGAAGCCGACGGTAATTACATCGGCGCTATTCTGACGCTTTTCAACATACAAGTCCCTTTTAAAATTAAACTGTACAATTAATGTATATGCTCTGCGTTTATTTGACTTAATATAATTGAATGCATTTTTTAAAGGAAAACATACCAGTAGTATGTCAACCTTTATGTGTTGTTCACGATGACTTAATTTTGATTTTATTCAGTTCATAGTGGACGTGCACACATGGTTTAAAGCACTTAAAACAGCCTTTAAATATAATGTTATGCTTAATAAAAATGTTTTATTTAGTGTAATACTTTATTTTATGACATGAACTTTCTTTGTAATGGCATATCTAACAACTTTATATTGTCAGAACTGCATTCGAGTAGTTGACAAGTGAAACGTATCAATGTGTCTATTGGTGTGACAGCAAAACAATTGAAAAAAAAACTAGCATAAGAGAGATGAATCTTCATTGTTATTTTATTTTAAATATAAACATTAATAACATAAGATAATGTATTAACATTTTTTTATTTTTGATGTTACACCACATGTACGGGACATTTGTCAACAACCCATCAACAAAATAATACCTTCCTTTTCCCCTTACACCAAACCTAAACTATTTAAAGGCGGTGCAGAGGAGGGTAATACATATCTTCAGTAATGACACCTATACATTTAACTACCTAACCAATCGTCTTCTTAGCATTACTGTAAGTCATGTTAATGTTCATAATCAACAGTTATTAGAAAATGTCACCAAGACAATTTAGCTTTTCTACTTGCGTTATTATTCATTTGCTAAAAATTGTGACTACACTGACTACAAGCAGCCAGCACAGGAGAGTCTGAGATCTATTCCTCTGAAGAATAAGAAAGCGCTCGACAGGTTAAAGGTCACTTATCAAGAGAGGCAAAAAGGATAAGTGAGTGACAACACACCATGTTAAACTGCACTGTTTAGCAGGTCAGCCAAGCAATTAATCCTGAGCACTCCAATATGTCAAGATGCTGCATTTACCGCCTTAATGTATGCAAATGATGTCATTAAAATGCATGTTCATGTTTAGTCTCTAAATTAAGAGCTCATTTGCACTCCCAACAATCCAGAGATTCATTATTACAAATTACAAAAATAATAATGACTCGAGACGTCAAATTTACTCTCCTTGTACACCCTCCCCTATTTACGTTGTAATTGTGAGAATAATTTATGTGACAATCAGCAATTTGCAGCTCCTGTATTGTAGGTTGTCAGCTGGCCAAAGCCATTATGTTATCTCTTGTTCTGCGGCTCCATATGATAAATAAAGAGCTGGAACATGACTGTAAGCAATTACAGTCTGCTATGGTATTGTAAGAATGCAGAGGGTTGCAGAAAAACAGAGCGAATGTGGAACACAAATGACGATCGTGATGTGAATAAAAACATAAAAGCTTTAGAAATAACCAGAAAATAAGCATCGGCAACAACAGATCTAATGCATCTTCAAATGATTCATGACCAAAACATCAACTTCAGCATTGAGGAAATCAGTGTTTTGTCCTGAAGAGGTTGTAGAATTATTCATAAGGCATAGGCTTCGTAAATAGATCCTGTTGATTAAAATGGAGGAAGTTAGGAGGTGGGGAGGGAGTGACAGCCACAACTCGAAGATCTCTTGAGACAGAGCTACACGAAGGGAAAATATTCTGTTTCTTTAATCATGTTCTGCCCTACTTTTCAACTTCCTTTGATTGCAAACAGCCACTGGACACTCTCATGCTCGGCTTTATGAATCTGAATATGTCATTTTTTATTAAAATATATGGGCAAGCCTCAGCAAACAACATGGACAAGAGATTATGAGTCATTTATGGAAAATAAAACCTCCTATTTTTCAGTTCAACTAGTCTCTGTTGGCATACAGTAGTGAATAGTTCACATGAGTTCCATTTATGTGCAAAGTAATTCAGACAAACTTAGTAAAGACGAAAGTAAGCCACTAACAATGACCTAGGCTAAAACGCACCTGTTATAGTACAATGCATGTTTTATTATTAATGCTCGTCCCATAAGATCTGGGCTTTGGAGAGTGAACTGCTTGCATGTGGACAGATGCAAGTCCTATGAGGTTTAAGTTTCCGCCGTGAATCTAAGGAGACAACGCATAAATTAAACAGTTAAGGTAGCATCTTTTCCATCCCAAGAAAGTAGCTAAGTACAGTTGCCACTAGTATTTAGGATGGTGTTCACATTGATAATGCAAGTGTAATGCGGATTAGAAGCAAAAAAACGACACAGCGTAAAAAGAGTATGCTGGAATAAGACCAAGCCTGAAACTAAAGCCTGTTCAACTCTGGGCCTAAATGGGTCGCAGTGGTATGATGATCATTAAATTTGGTTTTAGTCTTACATACTGTTGCATTCTATACAGAGAACTTATACTGGAATCAATTTTGCACGTATTTCATAAGTGCGTTACGAAGTGGATTGCCAAAAAACTAATCTTAAACTCACCAAGACTTAAAGAAGAGATGAATGATTTGAGGTGAGAGTAAGGGTAGTAACGCAATATTCCACCAGCAGGAGGCAGTGTTACAGCGTTGGAGTAGACAGTTCAGCCCAACCCCCGAAATTTGCGAAAACATGATCCTTTTCTAAGCTATTGCATCGTGTTTGTTCTTCTTAAACATCTAACGTTACACTTCTAATGCTTGCGTGCGTCAGGCTCATATGTACCAGCCTCACAGCTGAGGACTTACAGATATGTACACATCACACGAGAGTAGGTAACGAGATTCTGTTAACTCAAGCTTCCTGTTTATTGGTCTCATCCTGCGAGCTCCATTGAATATGGGTTGCGCGTGCACCTGGTTTATTTTCATCTCATTTTTCCTTCGTCTCAAACGCATATCTGTGTCCAAAATTGTGTACTACTTCAACATGACGTGAACGCAACTTCCTCGTGGTTTCATTGGTCCACGAGCTTAACTGATCATTGAAACGACACAAAAGTGTTTCGCGCATTGTTGCCAGATAGAGTTGAAGGTTTCCAGCCCAAAAACGGTCCGAAACCCGCCCAAACGCACACAAAACCGCCCAAAATAATTGATTAATATTTGGTTAAATTTTATCAATATTTAGCTATTTTAAATGCCACAATTAATGAACCATGCTATGGCTAGCGACATACACCAGCAGCAACGGAACCACAGTAACAAAATAACAACACGTTCACATCTATGGCCCATGGCCCCGCCCTCACACCACACACAATGCACTTTTACAGTGTAGATTTAGTTTAAAGACCATTCACATACCCAATTCGTTAATAACGAGTTCAACAATGTGTATTGAAATTATATTTTATACTTCAAATATTATTATTTTAACTATTATTATTACTACATTTTACTCATTATAAACAGGTGTGTAAGTAAGAGCGAGACAGACAGAGAGAGGGAAATCTTAAATGCAGAACAGGGTGTCGGTTGTAACTTGACAGGATATTGAAGAACACATCTGAAGCAACTTTTAAGAATCACTTCGGCATATTGACTGTTTATATTTCCCGCTGAGTGCTGGCTGCTGCTTCTTTTTAGGCGGTTGCGAAACTAAAAAAGCAAAAAAAGGCTAGCCTGCGACCTCGTCAGTGGGCGTGTTTAGTAACGTCACGATAGTAATTGGATGGAGTACACGCACACTTGGGTTTTGTTAAATAATAAGCCTATACAATGTACATGTTTCAATCCCGCCAAACTGATCCCAAATTTTGTCCACCCGCCCAAGCCAATTATTACCCTCGCAATCAAATTCTAAACCGCCCAATCTGGCAACACTGTATTTTAAGGTGAGACGGAGGCTGCGAACAAGACGCCTCGCAGGTACTCGCAAAGGAGTACAGTACTTCTCCTTTCTTAGAACAGTCGCACTGCTCACGTTTTTGGTTTATTTCAACTTAACTTGCCGATTGCTCCGCTTCCGTGGCCTTAATAACGTTAGATCGAAAATCCGAAGTTTTTCGTGCCTAGTGCCGTATTTGAAAAGTTTCTAAGGATCCTGCCACACTAAATCCGTATACTAGATGTAGTAAACAAATAGGCAGTGTTGGGTAAGTTACTCTCAAAAAGTAATTAATTACTAGTTACTAATTACATATTCAATACTGTAATTAGATTACTGTACAAATGACTCTCTCCAAAAAGTATTTAGTTACTTATTACTTTCTATATCTTACATCAACCTTGATTAGTTAAGTGATTCAAGGATAGGCATGAAAGGGCTCTTTTAATTCATTCAAATAAATAATATTAAACTACATAAAGTACTCTTATTAACTGACCAAAGTATTACAAATGTGAGAATTATATATTAAAGCACAGATTTTAAAGTTAGACTTTGAATTTTGATGTCAATTCCACTATTACACACATATATTACACAAAGTATTTAGTTTAATTACATCAAAAGTAACTGTAATTAAATTACAGAAAAAATAAGATTAATCCCTTACTTTACTTTTCAAGGGAAAAGTAATTAAATTACAGTAACTAATTACTTAGTAACTAGTTACACCCAACACTGCAAATAGGCATATTCTAACACTGGTATGCTTTGTTCAAAAACACGTTATACAGGAGCCGCTGTCCTAACTAGGGTTGTCGCCAAGTGTCAATCATCATCGTCCTTATCCTGACTTTTCACTGTAAACAAAAATACTGCGTTCCTTATTACAGTTTTAAAATGCACACCGTTTATAATAGCAAATTCTGTGGCATTTAGCGTAAAGAAGATACTTTCAAGACGGGAATCTGCGCATTTCTTTCTTTTATGTGTCAAGCTCACTAATGAGGATACAAATGCGTGCCGCGGAAGGATTTTACGGACAGGTAACTGTTATGTTGTCTAATTAGGCTACTCAATCACGATAATAATATTCCATTGGTTCTCAGCGATTGTACACGGTGGAATAGTAATTTGGTCAGTATTAGTGCGATGTATTGTATGCTAATTAGACTGGTGTTGCTAGTTTAGCCGTATGCTAGCGACAAACTCAGTTGGGCGAGTAAGGTTGGTTTCACATTTAGTTTGCCCCCCCCTGCCTCCGCTGGACTGCATTCATATGATTTTTTGGGGATCCGAACCGCGGGTCGTTTGCGTCATCAAGCCTGCAGCTGTTTACCCTGTGGTTTGTAACTACGATGCAGGATAAGGCGGCAAAATGCATAACATTGCTGGCTTCCCTTTTATACATTTATGTTTTTGAACCGTTAGTTTTGTTTCCAACGCTTTAGTATATAACGGCCCTTTCGTCTATGAACGTACTGCGCTGCAGGTGAACAGAAATGAGATATACAGCTCTCTTCTTGGAGTGCGCCAGTCACGCTTGTCAGAAAAGTGAGTGAAACACACACACATTTTTACCACATAATGCGATATATAAAGTAATAGCAGTTCACGATTGCGTTCATAAAGCGTACTGGAGTTCACATGAACCGCACCCCAGACCTCCCTTTGGACATTTTGCGGGTGCGCACCCGGGTTCGGAAGACAGCAGCGTTCACATCACCCAAACGAACCGAACCGGGTGCGCACTAAAAGCGCTAATGGGAAACCGCCCTAATTTACACTGCTAAGATAATGGCCGAGTCTGGCCTGTAAGGATGGTTGACAGTTGTTGCTGCATGCCATGATCAAATGCAGACTGTCTGTCATCATGCCAGGGCCTTCACTGTTTTGACTGCCTGGATCTCACATGTAGGTTAATTCACTGAAGGCTCACATCACCTGTCTACAGCAATGTGTATGTGATTTTCCCATACAACAGAAGAAAGATAAATGTTAAAGTTGAGGTCACATGATCAGAAATCAGCCATAGTTATCATGCACAGCTGTGTTTTATGAGCAAAGGGCAATGTGCTACAGAATGACAGGAGATGGACAGAATGCAACTATCCTTTGCTGACAGCTACAGCTCCACAGCACTCAGTAGATACCAATTATCCTTAACCCTTAAAAACTGAAATACTTTGAAAGTTGTACTCAGCCTTGAATGCTTAAATGTAACTTTATTAACTCACCATTAATTCAAGAAATTGCCGTTCCCGAAGTGGCGCTAATTCATACCTGAAAATGAAATGCGTCATGCACATGACTGCATCTTCGACCACCCCACACCCCCGGTGTCACCGGTACTACCGTTGTTAATGTTTTTTCACGTCTGTTAACCGGTGGGAAATTTTCATCACTGCCACATCCCTAGAGACGGCCAAATAGTTCCCGCTTTAAAATCTGATAGGATGAGCCATGTTCAAAGCTGTTGTAAAGTAGCTGAAATACACACACCTGTGCCTTCACATCAGTTGACTGCTATTACTGTGCCAAGTTTCCACAAACCACTAAACTGTAATTAACTTTTTAACTTGGCAAAATAAATGTTTTTTTGTGATTATAATTATTATTAATACAGTCTATTGGACTGTATTTCTCTCTGCTGACAAATGTGATGGAATCCTAATAACACATGCTTGTTTTCAGTTAATAATAAATTCCCTTGGCATGATTGTGTGCTTTAGAATGAAGGATAACTGTAGGAAGTTTATTTCTTTTTCCCTTTCTGCCTCTCTCTCTCTCTCTGTCTTTCTCTAAAATCAGCTAATGGCTCTAGCAGTTCCGTCTGCAGGATGGCTGTGAAAATACCTTAATTGTTACAATAACAAGAAACCTGAGGACAGTGGGGAAAACCAGCACGTTGAACACCGAGCTCAGTTCAGTCGCCATATGAGCGTTGCCAACCACTTGAGGAAAGTGGGAGCTCTTTTCCTCCGTTCGTGCTTTTTTGTATTATGGCTTTGCCACGGATTGTGAAAAACCGACATATTTTGTTAGAACAGGCCGAGCTGGAGGAAGTTGTTTGTCTTGACTGCTAATTGCTGCGGAGGGCTGTCAGTGGGGTTTGGATGATGGTTATTGGTGCTCCGGCTGGCGTAGAGATGCAGGCTGTGTACTGCTCCTGTGGGCAGGGGCATTCCAGCCTCTTGCTTTGTTTTTGCTGAGCCAATTAGCGAGCGTGATAACATCTGGTGCAAAAGGACAATGCGACTCCGTTCACATCCCCTAAGCGAGTGTCTCTCTCTGAAGCAGCGAGGGCTTGAGCAGGCATGCTGGGAAACTGGAGAAGGAACAGCATATGGCCCCAGCTACTTTGATACAGCTGAATGACTTTCACTTTTGCTCTCTCTCTCTCTCTCTCTCTCTCTTTCTCTCTGTCTGTCTTGTGTTCACTTGTGTGTGTGTGCAGAGATAGAATTAGGTAAAGAGAACCTCATTCTGTCTCTGAACACACACACGCAAGCATTACAGAAACGCACACAGCCTGACTAAACAGGATTACTGGGAGATTTGAAAGGGGCATGAGGAGATGATGGAGGATAGCACAGATCAGATTGAAATGCTTTTTAGTCTTGGGAATGCGAGAGGACATGGAGGTTTTAACGGAACCAATTGTGCCGTGCAGTATTTGACTAAGCTTGCACTGAGAATGGAAATGAGGCTGTTTGGTTCTATAGCTTGGTCTGGACCTGAGATCAGTAGTCATTATTGCCTGATTTAAAAGGTTTAGAAAAGAACGCAGTTTGCTCTCTAAATCTAAAACATGTTCTTGTGCACACTGCCGTACATCAGCAGGTACAAGCGGTGGCTATACAGTATACTGCCATTTGTATTCAACAGCTGAACTGATACAAAATGAGCGGATGTGAATTCAGAAATTTCCATGAGTGAAGCTGCTCGGTTATTTGCGTAATTATAGTACACAGAGAGTCTCTGCCCTGATTAGACCCCAGACTCTCTTCGCTACACACTCGCTGTCTTGTCTTTCCCCGTTATCAATTTGTCGGAGCAGAGCAGCGTTAAACATGCGCACCTAGCTGGGTAATTTGATCAGATCAGTAATTTGGGAATCAATCCCAAATTGGATGAAAAAGGTAAACCGTTACCCACGTGTGACGTGACCGCTGTCGATGAGCTGATTTGGTTTCCCACGCCTGAGTGAGCAAATTGTTTTTTTTAAAGGACACTAAACTACCTACAGGCTCATTAAAGGGCCAATGTGTAATTTTTTGGAGGATCTATTGACAGAAATGCAATATAATATGTCTTCAGTGCTGAATAATGACATTACAATTCATTACATTTACATTTACGCATTTGGCAGATGCGACTTACAGTGCATTATGCTAGTATACATTGTATTATACTATTAGTTTGTTTTTAAGTATGTGCAATCCCTGGGTTTGCTAGCGCCATGCTCTAACCAGTGAGCTACAGGAAAGCATAATGGATTACAGCATAATGAGCTACAGGAAAGCATACAATAAATTACAAACCCGATTCCAAAAAAGTTGGGACACTGTACAAATTGTGAATAAAAACAGAATGCAATGATGTGGAAGTTTCAAATTTCAATATTTTATTCAGAATACAACATAGATGACATATCAAATGTTTAAACTGAGAGAATGTATCATTTTAAGGGAAAAATAAGTTGATTTTAAATTTCATGGCATCAACACATCTCAAAAAAGTTGGGACAAGGCCATGTTTACCACTGTGTGGCATCCCCTCTTCTTTTTATAACAGTCTGCAAACGTCTGGGGACTGAGGAGACAAGTTGCTCAAGTTTAGGAATAGGAATGTTGTCCCATTCTTGTCTAATACAGGCTTCTAGTTGCTCGACTGTCTTAGGTCTTCTTTGTCGCATCTTCCTCTTTATGATGCGCCAAATGTTTTCTATGGGTGAAAGATCTGGACTGCAGGCTTGGCCATTTCAGTACCCGGATCCTTCTTCTACGCAGCCGTGATGTTGTAATGATGCAGTATGTGGTCTGGCATTGTCATGTTGGAAAATGCAAGGTCTTCCCTGAAAGAGACGACGTCTGGATGGGAGCATATGTTGTTCTAGAACTTGGATATACCTTTCAGCATTGATGGTGCCTTTCCAGATGTGTAAGCTGCCCATGCCACACGCACTCATGCAACCCCATACCATCAGAGATGCAGGCTTCTGAACTGAGCGCTGATAACAACTTGGGTTGTCCTTGTCCTCTTTAGTCCGGATGACATGGCGTCCCAGTTTTCCAAAAAGAACTTCAAATTTTGATTCGTCTGACCACAGAACAGTTTTCCACTTTGCCACAGTCCATTTTAAATGAGCCTTGGCCCAGAGAAACCGCCTGCGCTTCTGGATCATGTTTAGATATGGCTTCTTTTTTGACCTATAGAGTTTTAGCCGGCAACGGCGAATGGCACGGTGGATTGTGTTCACCGACAATGTTTTCTGGAAGTATTCCTGAGCCCATGTTGTGATTTCCATTACAGTAGCATTCCTGTATGTGATGCAGTGCCGTCTAAGGGCCCGAAGATCACGGGCATCCAGTATGGTTTTCCGGCCTTGACCCTTACGCACAGAGATTGTTCCAGATTCTCTGAATCTTTGGATGATATTATGCACTGTAGATGATGATAACTTCAAACTCTTTGCAATTTTTCTCTGAGAAACTCCTTTCTGATATTGCTCCACTATTTTTCGCCGCAGCATTGGGGGAATTGGTGATCCTCTGTCCATCTTGACTTCTGAGAGACACTGCCACTCTGAGAGGCTCTTTTTATACCCAATCATGTTGCCAATTGACCTAATAAGTTGCAAATTGGTCCTCCAGCTGTTCCTTATATGTACATTTAACTTTTCCGGCCTCTTATTGCTACCTGTCCCAACTTTTTTGGAATGTGTAGCTCTCATGAAATCCAAAATGAGCCAATATTTGGCATGACATTTCAAAATGTCTCACTTTCAACATTTGATATGTTATCTATATTCTATTGTGAATAAAATATAAGTTTATGAGATTCGTAAATTATTGCATTCCTTTTTTATTCACAATTTGTACAGTGTTCCAACTTTTTTGGAATCGGGTTAGTACATAATGAAGCGTTATGTTTTTATTACCTTAGAATGAACTGCGGGTCCCCTTACATGGAATTCGCCGTGTTGTTTCTACAGTAGCCGTAAACCGATAAACTGCTCTAGAGTGGGTTTCGTAAATACGTTACATCCTTCTGCAAAAAAATCGTAACGACGTCCTGTATCAGCCGCAGTGCATCGAAAGTGAGGGGTGAACGGTGGAGTGAGCCGTTGATTGCAATTCGCAACCTCACTATGCCGCTAAATTTCATACACTGGACCTTTAAAGTATTCGAAATGCATTTGTAATTGTATGGAGAAAAGTCATGAGTTTCATGTAGGGTTATTGTAAGCATTTAAATGTATTTTGCACAAAACGTTTCAATGGTGTAGAGCTGTAATGTTCTGTAGAACAAGAGGCTTGATTTCGTTAACATTTCTCATAATTCTCGTAATTCTATTTGTGTGTAATTTTTGCCTTTTAGATTCACGATGTCATTTCCTAAACACTCAAATTCCGCAGCGCTGACGTTTTGCCATATCGCAGTGCATCACTGTATCTCACTGATGCCTCATGGGATTTTCAGCCATTTGTTATCTACTAGATTTCCCACTGACTACTTGGCTTCATAAATTATACAGCAAATGATCCTGCGGTGGAATGAAATGCTGAAAAAGCTAATCATGTACCGCCAAACAAAGCTTATTAGACTGTGTGCTAATGCTTGTTTATTTTCAGGTAATGTAAAGAAAAGGCCATGACACTTTGTGCCAGCCCTTTCTGAACCGTACAGCTGAAATGCAGAATCTCAGCAGGGTGGAAGAAGGTCACATCCTCTACCTGCTGTTCGAGAGCCCGTAGATGTGTGATTCCTTAAATGCTAAAAGAGAAGTGTGTGCATGGCTTAAGCAGGCTGTCTGACCATATGGCCGCATTCATCATGTATCAGCACTCATTAAAAGAGCCGTCATTAGGCAACGACGCTCAGCTGGGTGCAGCTGCCCACACCTGACAACCCCCCTGATTCTCTCACCTGAAATGTGCTGCATAACCAGTCTGCTGTGCAGTCAAGCCGTACTGTGCCCACTGCATAACCAACCATACAGACGCACACAGTCACCCTGAACTGGCATGGGTTGCTTCACTAACTGCTCAGGTAACAGCTATATTAACACTAAATGTAATGCTGAAACTTGTGGGACAATACATTTGTGCTGAAATGGTTTGGGCTATGTGAGTTTGATGTCATATGTCATCTTAAATGTTATTTTTAAATGGTCATTTACCTGCACATGTGTTTTGAGCCATGTTATGCAGTTGCTCAGGTGTTTGGGTGTTGCAATGCAGTTGCAGGAATATAAATGTATTGTTCTGGGAAACTCTTTATGACATTCTGGTCCCATATAGCTCAAATCGATTCTTCATTGTTTTATTCATGGGTAAAAATCATTAGCCTAACTGCACACCTATGTTATCACAGTGTCATGGATGAGTTGCTGGCCGAAGTTTAATACCCAGTTGTAAGGGTTTGTTTAAATCCTTTTTGTGATTTACTGTAAACAATGTCTGTAGTCAAGTTGTGTCCAGAAATGCATTTTCCTCGGTTACCTGATGCGGCCCCAGAGACGCAACATCAGGGCCAAACCTGAAGCTAATCTCCAGAATGTATCACATGTCTGAGCTCTGCATGTTTAGTCTCGTCCATCTTTAGCTCACATTGTTTAACCCCTGTTTTTCGAATCCCACTCGGTGCGTAGACGTACAGGGAGTGCTAACATACGGTGTGCTAAACGTCTTCAGCACCAGAGCGTTGTCCCAGATGGCTGCTGGGGAATTGTTTGATTTTCCTTGTCATCAGAATGTTAACACCCATCAGTCTCACCCGACTCTTGGCTTCATATGAAGCTTGAAAGTGAATTTTCCCATCCATATTCAAGACCACTGAAACAGACTGACAGCGTGTGGAGGTTACATTTGTGTGATCTCTTGCTTGTGAATCACTAAAGATTCTTCTCCTGAACCTGATGGTGTTTGTGACTGGACGTAGCATCTTTGAGTTTGCATTTTTCACCAAACTGTGCTTTAAATGTGTATGGCTAATCTGATCTGAAGGTACAGTTTTCTCCAGCTGTTGCAGATTTTACGGATTGTGCACACATTTATACATTAAGTGCTGATTTGTGCACCTTTTTTCAGATGCTGGTTATGTTTATTTGCAAAATTTATATCCAGTTTATACCAACCAAAGTATAAAGCTCAACATAGATGATTTCTTTTTAACGGAGTAAATGCTAGCTTTAGTAGTACTTGCATTCCATCAAGCGTATCATTTTTAACATATTTAAGCCTGTTTTTATGCGTTTATACATCTGGCTGCCTTTAATCTGCAGTGCTGTGATCAAAGTTATGTAGCCACTTTGGTTTTTTAGGTCTGTTGAATGATGTTTTAATGTGCTTAGGCATCAGTTTAGCATCTTGCCTTGGTTAATGTTGAATCCGTCGAATCTAGCTGGTCTTGACTCTTGACAAAGAATGTCTTAAACATAGATGTTTTAGGGTTACACAGTAAACGAACAACGGCGGTACCCATTGACATTGGTTTTGTGTTAATACAATAGAAGTGAATGGGTACTGCCATTGTTCGGTTACCAACATTCTTTAAGTATCTTTTTCTAAGTTCTGCAAAAGAAAGCAAGTCATACAAGTTGACAAGGGCGTGAGTAAATGATGACAAAATGTTCATTTTTGTCTGAGCTATCCCTTTAAAGAATAGAGTAGCGCATTTAAAATAATGCATTTGTACATTGACCTGTTGTACAATGGCCTCAGGCTCGACAGAACGTGGCACTGTGGAAACTTTAGTGTAAAAGAGCCACAGCACAGCACGTCAGTGTCAGGTATTGTGTGTGCTAACATTAATGCTACCACAAGAGGCAAGACTACTAACGTCGTGCAGCACTTGCACAATAATAAAAGACAATAAGATAATACATATAGTAATAGTTTATATTTTTACTTATTATTTTTACTTATTAATTTAAAGATTGTCTAGTAAGTTAACAGACAGTGTTTAAGTGCAATCAACATGTTTATCATGTTTATTACAGTGACCGCATTATCAAATTACTTTGTGTGGTAAAGCCACAGTTTTGTTTTATATTTATGGACTTTAGTTTCTGTGATTAATGACTTTCATGTTACACCAAGCTTATTTGTCAGTGCTTTATGTCATAATTATTACATGTTTACATGGCTAGAAATTTAACAAATAATTCAATATACTAGTATGATTGAGGTAGTTCTATAAAAATATGTCAATCAATTCACGCATCAACTAATATCATAATATCATAGCCTGGCCTATAGTTTATGGTTAATCTGTCTAATATTGCGTTGGTTACTATGTTTTATTGATTTTCTGTATTAAATAATACAAAAGATAAGGTGAAAAAAAATCGCATATCACAATATTGGTAAAAAAAATCACAATTAGAATATTTTTCAATACCGTTCAGCCCTACCGTCTTGTCTAGACACTCAAGACGTGCACACACAACCACAGAGACACTCAGGTTAAAGGATGAAAAATTACCATTCGTTTTCAGATATTTGATCCTTCCCGGTCCTGAATATGCTTGAACTAAAATGATCTCACTGAAAAACAATGTGATTATTTTGTATAAAATGTACAATGTGAACAAACGTCTGATTATCATTAAAAAGCCGAGATTGGGGTGAAAGCAGATCATACAAGAACATGCGAATTACATTGTACAAATTTATATGAATAAAACGTAAAATAGTTATGAATGAGATAACACGTTGTTAGTAAAGACCCTTCATATGTATGCAACATACATTCCAATTATCGTAACCTGACTGCAGTGATGTGAAGTGGTATAAAATGCAAATCTTGTGATCGAAGACAGTCCAGTTATCTCTGATGTTTTCTCATAAATTACCAGAAAACATCAGCGCCCCTAAGTAAGTTCATTAATCAAGGACTCAGTAATCAGCTCCGAGGAGTAATGAGGTGAATTAAGCAAAACACACAAAGTGGCTGAGAACTTCAGCTTGAGCCGCTGCTGAACACGGACTACAACATTGAACGGCTCATTATAAACATCTTCAGAATCTTCAACAGAGCTCCTACCCGTCCAGAGCCTCTCAGGTTGCGTTGACGTGGTGTGTTATTTTACGACATGAGCTAATTGTCTCAGGGACTTGGCTAGTCTTTCGGTTTTGCGATTCGGCTAAGGGCCCTGGTGTTGTTTAATGAAGACTTATGAGGCAAGCGATAGCTGTTGGCCGCTTGTCGGAGGTGGGCCAGGAGCCCGAGACCAATACTGCTTCATGTCTGCCCGTTGTGTGCTGTATTCTGGCAGCGTCTGCAGAACAGAACCGTGGACATGTATTGTTATCTGTTAAAGAAAAATATTCAATGAGAAAACTTGGTTGTGCTCTGATCACAGCCCATCTGAGCATCTTTAGGTGGGGATCAGAGAACGTCGTCTGGTCCAGGTTGCATTTGCATTTGTGAGTTTACACAAACCCGGCCAAATGAAAGCTCACTTTTACCATTACTGCAGTGTTAACAGGAGTTGGCTGTAAATAGGGTAGACAGACCGGTGGCATTTTATGAATTTTGGAGAGGATGTGCGTCTGCTAAAGGGGTACAGATTTTGTGTGTTTGTTCTGGTGTGTGTTTGACTGTATAACATCATCCACCACTCCACTATTCTTATACACAAACACACAGTCTAAGAGACAGAGAAAGGGTTCATGGCCATGCATGTCATTGAGAAACCAAGATAAAATTGTTTTACCTCTCTTTCTCCTGCCTAATGGTTAGAGAGTCGGACTCGTGACCAGAAGGTTGTCGGTTGGATCCTCAGGGCCGGCGGGTAACGACTGAGGTGCCCTTGAGCAAGGCACCTTACCCCTACTTGCTCCCGGGCGCTGCAGTGATAGCTGCCCACTGCTCCGAGTGTACGTGTGTTCACTACTTGCTGTGCGTGTGTTCACTACTCTCTGGATGGGTTAAATGCAGAGGTCACATTTCGGGTATGGGTCTCCATACTTGACAAATAGGTCAACTTCACTTTATGCTAAATGACACGCCACATACTTTTAAAATAGAAGCTAAGAATACGTGAATCAGTTCAAACCTGGCAATAACCCGTAACAGTTGAAATACATGGTAATCTGGTGCCAAAGAGACTTGGGTTCTTTAACATGAACAAAACATCTTTGTGCTAGACACACACAAAATGCTTCATAAAAAAAGTATTAAAGGTTGCTGTGTGTAATTTTCTGGAGGATCGATTGACAGAAATGCAATATAATGTCTTCAGAGGTGCATAAAGACCTTACGTAATGTTTTTATTACCTTTAGAATGAGCTATTTATATCTACATGCACCGCGGGTCCACTTCATGAAGTTAGTCACGTTGTTTCTACAGTAGCCCTAAACGGACAAACTGCTCTACAGAGCGCGTTTCCTAAATACGTTATCTCCTTTGGCGAAGAAGCGAAAACGTGACGACATTTCAATCCTGTGTCAGCTACCGTAGTGCTTCGAAAGGGTGGGGTGGAGAGAGCCGTTGGTTGCAATTCGCAACCTCACTGCTAGATGCCGCTAAATTTCATACATAGACTAGGGATGGGCACGAGTACTCGAACGCGACGATCAATGGTGAAAACGATGATCGTTTGGGTCTATAAATAATTTGTTTTTATTATTTTCTTTCTTTCTGATTGGTTATGCTGGCATTTCGGGTTGTGCCCAGATATGTGATTGTTGCGTTGCGAGAGTTTGCGGTCCAGAGTCAAGTCTGGAGCACAGAAGGGCATATTGAAAGCGCACAGCGATGCTTGGTTTCACTTTGATAAACCTGACGAAAATACAGTCAAGTGCAAAATGTGCAGCGTCAAGCAGCATCCAAAACATACAAATCTACTACAAGTTTGATCCGTTATCATACACTCTGTCTAACGTTACACCGCACGCGAGCGGCGCGATGCAACATGGCGAAAGCAAAAAGAAACTGGACGTTTGTTGCGTCTCTTTGCGCTGCATCCAGTGGGCACAGAATTTCTGTTCATAATGGGTTAGTGTTGTATTCGCGCCGCGAGCGTTTTCAATCCATTCCCATGGAAACTGAGCTCGCGTTTCGCTCGCGGAGCAAAGCGAGCATTCCTCTTCCGCGAGCGACACGTGAACGTGCGCTGAAATTCGTAAGAATGGATTAAAAACGCTCACCCCGCTCCGCACCAGTATGTTTGGACACAAAATGTAGGTGAGACCACTACTACTCAGTCACTGACAGACAGAAATGTGACAGGGCAGAGAGATGACGTTTCATCTCACGCTGATGTTTCTTTTAAATGTTTACTTATTTTCAAAAACATTGATAGTGAATTTTTAATAATCTAACAGTGTCGATTTAATTATTTACTCAATCTTATAGTTTATTAACATCAATTTTCAGTGTATCAGTGTTGTAATTCAAATCTTTTCATTGTCACCATGGTATGGGGGACACGCCCCGCCCCCTCTAATGCCCCGCCCCAATTAATCGAGTACTCGCTTTTCAAACCTGTCGAGTACTCGAAATGAAATCTGATCAAAAATGCCCAACCTTTTGAAACCAACCGAACAGTATACTTTAAAAAATCATTTTGCATAATGAATATAATTTAATGTGTTAACTGTTCTGGGATTGCATTTCTAGAAGCATGCCAGTGTAGAGAGAGCTTTGGGACAGTGTTTCGCAACCTCAGTACTTTAAGTTGTAGGGAACACAGTGTTTTTTTTTTGCCAGCGAGTGTGGTGGTCTGCAATTAAGACTTCAAAGACAGATGTGAGCAAGACGAAGAGCACATGGTGGGAAATCAGACAGGAATTGTGGTGAAGTATTTTTCAAGCGAAGTGATCTTTGAGGTTGGGGATTTGATCAGAGCGGAGCAGAGAGAGATAAATGGAAGGGGACTCCCAAGACCAAAGCTGTGATTGGGATAAATTAGTTTGGATTCTGAGGACCAGCTGCAGGGTTTTTTTCATGCACACACATACAGTACGCACATACAGAACAAAATTGTTGAGAGCTGTTGTGGCTGAAAAGCCAAGTGGAGCAGGAAGTGTGTCTATGAGGGAAAGCTTGTGCATTATTCGGGTTTTGATTGTGACATCTGCAGTGATGGCGACTACATCTTCAGCCCGTATCGCTGACTTCTCAGAGCCCTTTCAGAGCTGCCTTAGATGGCGTTTGAGACAAATGTGACAGCTGGTAAGCCCCCCTCTCCTTTCCCATGGGGCGTATGTTGTATGATGGAATGAAACCAGATCGAGGAGAGAGAGAGTCAATCTAATTAACTTGCTACTGATCACTCATCTCATTGAAGTTTGGGAAGACACCTGCTTTGCCTCGGTACAGTATGTTTTGTTTTCAAGTAACACCCTCTTGTAAGCTTTTTTTAAGTGTTTCTTTTACGATTGGTGTTTTTGGTTCTTTGGGCTTTTAGAAAATGAACTTTTAAAATAGATTTCATACTAGTTTATTTGTCCTTAAACAGTATCCAGCAAAATATGTTGATCACTAAAGAAATATTTTTTTTCTTTTTTTCCAGGTCATCTGAAGTTAGTATGTATTGTGTTTATTAGCATTCCATTTGGTAAAGATATTTTAAACATTTTTGAAGTGTAATGCAGACTTTGTCTTGCTATGGCTAATTTTATATCATTTTATGTGTAGTAAATAGACACAATTATATTAAATTATATTTTCACACTATTGCATAATTTGGCTGGATTGGAAAATATTCTGTTATAATTTGTTTTGCCTTTTTCTGCCCATCACATGCCTTGTTTTTTTTACAGGTTTTTTATAGATTAAAAAAACCTAAGCATAAAAAGGCAGTCGTTGTGTTAATCTACACTGGCGTTTAAAAGTTTAGGATCACTTATGTAATATTTGTTAATAGAATATTTCTATATTGTAAAATAAAAAAAATCATTATCACATTATTGTTTTGATTTATGTTGTGACTAAAGAAAACTAAAACAAATCAAAGCTATGTTATATTTTAGTGTCTTCAAAGTATCTACCATTTGCCTCGGATTTGCAGAATTGACATTTAACTGGCCAGTTTCTTTATAGGTCTCACCCTAAGTATTAAAGCAGTTCCCATCCATGCTGGGCTCTATTGGCTGCCTTTTCCTCATTTAGTCCAAATCATCAATTTCAAAAACGTTTTATCAAATATTTCATTTTCAAATGAAAGAAGGTATGTTTTCGCAATTATATTTTTGTCTACAAAATTATTTGAAATATAAAAGCAAATGCCTTTTTAGATTAAATGAGTTTTAAGATCACAAAATACATTTCAGTCAAGGATCCTAAACGTTTTTTACAAAGCATATAGAAAACATGCTGGAGTGAAATCTTTTCGCTTGAATAAAAATAAACCATGGGGAAAGTTAAACAAACACTTGTTCTTCCCTGTAGCCCTACATCTCACCAGCATAAACCCCGGTTATCACTTTTCTTAGGTATACTGTATGAGTCTGAGAAAATGAACTTTAATGAGAAATTCATTTTGTGCTCCTTGATGATAGTGCATTAATTATGGGGCGTTTTCAGAATATTGACATTCACCTTTGAGAAATTCTACCAACTTATTCATTCAAGTGCAGCGTTACTTTATTCTCTTTTCTGCGCCTCATAAGGATGTGCAGGGCCAATAAGTTCTAGAGCTCCACCAATCTCAATGAAATTAATTACTGCTGTTCATGGGCATGGAATCCAATTTACATTTTCACATAGCTTATGCCATTACGTTTTCTCAGCTTGTCGTCGTGTAATTGCACAGATATGCATTGTGAAAAGGCTGTTGTGCAAATGAATGGAGAGAACCTGGAGGGCATAGCAATGTTCCCTCAAGGGCAGTGGCTCTGAACTTTAGTCCTGGGGTCTGGCAGATCTACACTGGGTGTCCTTTTGCAAAGCCAGTTCAGTTTATGGAGGTCTCTGCTCATAAGCTAATGACTTGAATCGGGTTTGGTAAACAATGGCGCTTTTCCACTGCATAGTACTGCACGCGAGGTGCAGCTCACTTTTGAGGGAGTTTTCCACTGGGTACAGTACCTAGTACCTGATCCTTTTTTTAGTACCACCTCGGTTGAGGTTCCAAGCGTACTGTACCGATACCAAAATGTGACGTGTTTACACACAGATCACTGATTGGGCAGAGAGAATCATTACCAGCGTCATTGGATTTGCAACACATAATACGCATTTTTATACGTAATATTGGCATTTCATTATATGCTTCGTGACAGTAAAATAGAGATCGAGACTCTTAACGCAATGCTAAATGCTACATTAGCTTGCCCTCGTGCGCCGTCGAGCAAACCATGATCGTTGTCTGCTCTTCGCTGTAATACTCTCTGGTATTTTAGCAGTATTTTGTTTTGCTGCCATCCGCCATCGATGTGCTCCATTTCTCCTGTGTTGTACGTGTGTTTGTCGCGTCAAAAATGATGCTACGGCAGTGGAGGCGGCGCAACCATGACGATAAGTTTATAATCCCAACCCACTTTGAAGCGGTACTAAACTGCTGTGGAAAAGCAAAGTGAGCCGAAGTGAAGTGAGCTGTACCGAGCAGAGTCGTACTAAACCTGACCGTACCATGCAGTGGAAAAGCGCCATTAGAGACATTAAGAATGTGTTGACCTCATGTCCTCATGACCAAAACTGAGAACCACTTTTGGCATGTTATATAATTTGTATCATTTAACTTGAATATTATGTTTGTTTTATTGTTTTATAATACTAAATTGGGTTGGCACTGGCTTTCCATTTATCTGTTCACATCTATAGACTATATAGGATGTTGGCTCCTTTTTTGTACGTAAAAGCATCATTTTAGAGCTAAGTGGCCTTTTCATTCAAATTTAAAGGGCAGTGTGCACAAATTCTTTAGCTGCTTTGGTAATTGTCTGTTACACAATACGTGCACTTTATTGAAAATTGACTTCAATCCACAAGGAGCTTCAAAGGATGCATATGAACGCATGTAGAACAGTGTCTTTGTAAGCAGCTGTAGAGGCGTTCCCTCTTCTCCGATTCAGGTTTTAAATGTTTAACTTCTCCAGCTCAAGGACTCATGACAAAGATGATACACTCTTGTCTTGTTTGTGTTCGTTGTCAATCCGAAAGTGGGCGCATACGCTGATGAAAAAGCCTCAGGCATTCTTTCAAAGCACACTCAACATTAAGTAAACTCCCTTTATGTTTTTGACAGCGCTATTATTTCGTATGCCAAAACGAAGTTAAACTGAAAAATGTCAGAATTGAAAAACAAGAACAAAAAATGTTCCCTGTTGTCTCCTCTTGGATGGTCTCTGTGTTCTAGAAGAGAGAGGTGTCTTTGCCATCTAACTGAGGAAAAATCGCAGACGGACAGGCTTTTCAAAATCACTTAGACATCGGATATAATTGTGAAGTTCATTCTTTCATGAGTTTCTCACTCCTGCGCTGCGTGCATAAATACACTGGTGTGTGCCCGGCCTTACTTTGATACCCTGATTGCAATTATCTGCCATGAGTTGGTGGTTAGGAGAGGAATCTAATCACTTTTTTATTTTATTTTCGCTAAGAGACCGTGGGTGGGTTGATGGGGTTCTCTTAGCATTTGAAACCCTTCCGACATATTCCACGCATACAATACTGCATTAGGTTTTGGAGATAGGGTCTTAACAACCTTGTTCGCTGTTCTTTTCTATACATTAAAAGCCTGTGGTGATCAGGGGCTCTCAAGCATTTTCATTCACATTTATACATTTTGCGGATACTTTTAGGTCGGTTTCACATTTAATTTGATTGCCTGGTCCGAACCCTAGTTCGATTGCTCCCGCTGGACTGCGTTCATCTTATTATTTTTTAGGTCTGAACCACGGGTCGTTTGCACAGGAGAAGGTGGCAAAATGCATAACTTGCTCGCGTCACTTTTATATGTTTTTGAACCGTTAGTTTTGTTTCCAAAGCTTCAGTACACAGCGGCACTTTCGTCTGTGAATGTACTGCAAACGCTGTTAAGAACGCTGCAGGCGAACAGAAATGAGATATACAGCTCTCTGCTTGCAGCGCGCCAGTAACGCTCGTCAGAAAAGTGAGTGAAACACACACACACAAGCACACATTTTTACCAAAGAATACGTCATTAGTCGCGTTCCACTTCCGCGATTTGGTTCGATTGCGTTCATATCAGCAGCGAAGCGTACTGGAGTTCACACGAACCGCTGCCCAGACCTCCCTTTTTAAGTGGACTCGGGTACAGTTCACAGGTGTGCTCCCAGGTTCGGAAGACAGCGTTCACATCACCCAAACCAACCGAACTCTGACGTTAATCGAACTCGGGTGCGCACCAAAAGTGCCAATGTCAAACCGCCCTTATACAGTGACTTGTATACAGTGAAAATGTATTATTCTTGATTAGAGGTCCAAGCTTTGTACTCGACTCTAAAGTTCAGCTCAAGTTTATCTGTTATATTTAGGGACCGGTTTCAGCTCTGCTAGAGGACTTTTGAGCAGAATTTTGATTGGTCGCACACATTGGCGACAACGCAAACCGTACTCTTTGCTAATGAGAGTCAGTGTATGAAGTGGAAAATGTGAACCGTGTCTGAGTGTTTCACGTCCAGCCCCGCAGTCAGCTCTCAGACACCATTAACCCTCCTTGGCAGTCCTGCACCCTGAAGCGAAATATGTTTTATGTCAGCATATTTAAGAGTCTGTCAAAAAACGCAATCTTCCATTGGCCGAGCGAAATGAACTTCAGCGAAAGCATTGCATGACAATAGGGGGGTTGTGTTGATCTTTTGATCTCACATACTTAAAGGATTACTTAATCCAAAAGGGAAAATTGTGTCATCATTTATTCACCCCCAGGTTGCTCCGAACCCGTTTGACTTTCTTTTTTCTCCGGAACACAATGGAAAGATTTTTAATACTGTGCTGTTTGCTCTTTTCCAAGCGGTTACTGTAAATGAGGTCTGGAGCTTTCAGGCTTGATAAAGGACGCAAAGCAGCATCATTAAAATATATGACTTATACGTCCTTTTGCACGTTCATAGGTTTAATATAAAGTATATGCACTGCAAAAAAGTATTTTTGTGTTGAAAATCTGCCTATGGGGTAAGAAAAATAAACTTGAACTTGAGTTTTTTAAGAAAAAGGTCAAACTAAATTCAAGTAAATGTTTTACACCATTGGTATATTTTTGCTCATTTTAAACATAAACTTGCATAAAAGTCACACAGGTGTGGAATAACAGGCGTGAATAAATTATGTGAATTTTCATTTTTGGTCTAACTCTAATTGGAATTTGAAAAATTGCTGTGTATAGGTGTGTGTGTGTGTTAGTCTCTGACGTTTCCTCTGATCCAGCTGGCGTGAAACTGTCCGGGTTGTAGTACAGAGATGCGAGTCAAACATCTTCAGCCTCCCTGTGTACTCACACCCCCCTCTGAGTTCATGTCACGTTGATGGATTTAACCCAAATAAACCCATTCATCTTTCAATTAGCACCAGTCCCATAATATGGTGTGGATTATGAAGTGATCCAGGCGCTGAGCTTGGAAAGGAGGGGCGACGAGGGGAACCGCACCTATTTAAACACCGTCGTGGAAATCGCAGCCAAACACGCACGTCGTCGCCTGTGCTTTCACAGACTGTTTCCTCCGGTCTACATGAATTTTGACTGTGATTATCATCATTTTGATGAATTTGTACAGCTGTTGGGTGAGTAATGTAGTTGGGAGGTGGTGGGCCGTGAGTTTCGTCTTGACTAAACGTAGCAGATACAGAGATCACTTAAATCCCCGGCGGTCTGTGGAACGGTGAAGATAATAAACACGAGACCAATATTGCATGTTGCTGTAATGATGGGTTCTGTTTTTTCATTCAGAGGTTAAATGAAAACATCTACATTTTTCTGGTTCATTTTCCCTTTCAATAACATGACAGAATTTAAGTCATGGACATCAAGGGGTCCTTTCTGCCATTGAGGTTTAAGGTACTAAAGAAACTAGTTTCATAATGTCAATGTTTAACAATTACATGTTTAAATGCATTACACCCATTTTGACCTTATTGGGGGTGTCACACAACATTAGCGTCCAGAGCACTGAAAGAGCAAGTGAACTCGCGGCTTCATACTCGAGCTATAATATTCCTCTCGGCCGCGTGTGACAGCCTCTAATGAATGTGAATGAGCGCTCTATTTGTTTTCCATGTTTTATTTATTTTCTTGTTTTTCCCAGTAAATTAAATCGACTGCACCAATGCCTGTATTAATCCAGAGTAATACATCGGCCTGCCATTCTGATTATGTTCTTGTAGCAGATCGATCCCCCTCCCCTCCCTTTTTTCTCTTTCCATCTCTATCCCCCTCTCAATCCCACCCCTGTTTAAGATTATTATAAGGCGTCTCTGCCATTTTGTGTTCTTAGCAGCTTGAATCATATTAGAGTCTTCTGGTGGGTGGGACAGGTCTTTAAGACTGACAAGAGCTGGAACACAGGCCGACTGTGACCTTTTAGTCCGCGCCCTCCTCCTCCTCCAGCCTCGCAGCCTCCCATTTAATGGTCTCCACTTTCCTCTGACCTGTGGCTTTCCTCTGACGTTTTTCATATTAGTTCATTGCACCTAGTCTTCAAGAGTGTTATTCTCACGACTCTCATGTGAGTGGGCTGGAGACCCTCGTGGCAAAGATAGCACTTTCGGTGGAGTGAACTCAAAATATACCAGTCTGTCTGCACTTTTTTCTGTTGATAGAAAGAAACATGGTCTTTCAGTTGTGTTCAAAGAAATAAATAATCTCATAACTCCTCCTGTTATCCTCCTCGTCTGTGTGGTGGGGATGGCATTAAGGCAACCTCCTGAGGTCTCTTCATTCATTTATGAAGAACCAAATGATGGTTTGTAGCTATTAAAGGGATACTTCATACAAAAATTCTGTCATCATTTACTCACCTTCGAGTTGTTCCAAATCTGTATACATTTATTTCTTCTGATGAACACAGAGAAAGATATTTGTAAGAATGCTTATACTTTTGCCCCCCATTAACTGCCATAGTAGGAAAAAAAACGATGGTAGTCAAAAGTGCCCCAGAACTGTTTGCTGTCCTACATTCTTCAAAATATCTTCTTTTGTGTTCAACAGTACAAAGAAAATGCGAAAGTAATTTTTCCTACTATGGGAGTCAATGGGGGGCGAGATCTGTTTGGTTATAAGCATTCTTCCAAATATCTTTTTTATACAGATTTGGAACAACTCGAACAACTTTAATAAACTTTCCAATAAAATAAAGGAAAATGTTTGTCAAATCATTTTTTTCATAACATAAAAGGTTAACGTGTTGATTTGTTGTTTTGGTTGACTACATTCAACATTATTTAACATAACATCATTTGTTAAAACTAAGAAAATTGAATGAGATTTTTCTCTTCTCTGACAGCCATGCAGTAGAAAAGGGTTCAAATAATATTTCTTAGATGTCAGAATGATTTAAGAGGAGGTTGGTTTGCAATGAGGGACATTTTGCAGCTTAAATAGTTATGGGACACCAAAATGTTCCTTATTTGTGGAAAGTGCTTGTCTGTGTGACAGAATTTGGACAAAAATGACTGTAGTGGCATTCATTCTCTTCAAGCGCATGTTTTGAAATAGCTCTTTTTGTCAGAGAGATCATCCGGTGAAATGCATGACAAGTCCCGTGTGTTTACAGTCATGCCCGTAGCTTCATTCCAAATGCATGAAAGGGACTTTCGGGAAAGTCAGGAATGTTTTGGGTGTCTGCTCTTCAAAATATAACATGCATGTGGTGTTGAATCAGATTTCAAAATGTATGTTTTCATAATTTGGTCAACTATAGGAATATATTCATTTTAAACATAACCTGACGGAATACAGAAAGTGCCTGTGTGACAGTGATCTTGAGTCCCAAACGCTGGTTTTGAATGACACTCCCTAGCTTCTCATCCTGACCAAAGTTTTATAGAGAGAAGACAATGAAAAATGTGGATTCATAACAAGATTTGTAGCAGTTTGGTCAGTCCTTGAAGAACTCGATGCATTGCTTTTATATAGATCAAAGCTATGAAAAAGAAGCGGAAGGATATAAACTGCGAAGGGCAACACAATGTGAAGAGAATAAAGACTTTGCCGGTTAAATTCATCTTCAAGGATAGTTGTGCAGGAGAGACGTTGACATAGATGTTCTTCACACGACTTTGTTGTGTACGTTAAATATCTTTGCAGTCTATGCCAGCATTACAAGCCAGCATTCAAAGCCAATCTTGACAAACTTGACAAATCACAGATGTATCAAGGTATGTGCGCTTCATGGGAAATTAGCGACGGAGTTCGGTCATTTCATGCTGCACGACGCCACAGGAAGTGAGTAAGGCTTTACACATTCCCTCTTTCATGAGGAGCCAAAAAGGCTCTAAGCAGTAGGGTTTTTTCGGGAAGACAACATCCAGTAAGACATGGAGTAAAGATGAATCACCCAGAGGAATTTGGAGTAACCATAATTAAACAATACAAGTCCACCGATTCGAGAAAGAGACAGAGGAAAAAAACAAGTGTATGAGATCAAATAAATCTGCCCTACAAAATTGTCATTTAAAACCGACAAGTTGAAGTTATTTCCTTACTCTAGGCCAGGTTACGGTAGAGCAAGGTCATGACCTCGGTAATGTCACAGATCCTTTTTCACATCCGCCCCCCAGCAACCCAGATGTCAAGTCCCTCATCTTTCAGCCGGCATGTGTGATCTGTGAGAACACCTCCACCCCTCATTAGTCCCCTGTGGCTGCATGTACAAGACAGCAATTGTCTCCAGCGTCAATAAATCAATATGTGCTCAACGCCAGGCTCATGGGACTTTATAGGTACTATAAGGAATTGTTGTTTTTCTCTCCTTGCGCAAACGAAACCGCTCACGTGTAGATTGTGGTCAAACGGCTGTGCATTGAATTGAATGACAACATTTGTTTTGTATGAATTACAGGTGTGTACTCTGGCCCTTTTTACGCAACTCAAATGAGTAGTTCATCTTCAAAATGAAAATTCTGTCATCATTTACTCCTCCTCTTGTCATTTCAAACCTGCATGACTTTCTTTCTTCTGCAGAACACAAAAGAAGATATTTTGAAGAATGTCGTTAACAGCCCCCCATTCACTTACATTGGTTACAATAGAAGTGAATGGAGGGCTGTGCTGCTCTGTTACCAACATTCAAAATATCTTCTTTTGTGTTCTGCAGAAAAAGAGAAAGTCATAAAGGTTTGAAATGGCAAGAGGACAGAATGATGACAGAATTTTCATTTTGAAGGTGAACTACTCCGTTAATTTGCGCTTGTTGATTTGTATCTGAGCACCTTCTATTGCCTTATGGGACTTTTTGTGCATTATAGCTTTTTTCTCACCTTGGATTGGAGTTCACATATTTGGACACTTCTATAATGTAATGTGAACTGGAAAATGATCAGTTGAATCATGGTTGGCAATAGTTTTTTATTGTCCTGACTGTGTTTGCAGTGAGTTAACTGTGGCTCTCTGAAATAACATCTGACATTTACGTCCAACTCCCATAAATATTTTGTGGAAACGTACTGCCCTCTTAGACATAAAAGTGCATCTCCCTTCCTTTGACAGAGGGAACTTCCTGTCTGGTTTATTACAGGAGCCACTATGGAAGGCTCTGGAAATAACTTCACCGACATTCGTTAGTGACAGAAATCTGGGCTTGTTTGTAGCTCCGCCAACATTAACAGCGAATAATCTTAGCCGCCTCGAATACAGTAACCGGAAATTGGCCAGCCCAACAGGAAGCAGAGGAAGAGGAGTTGCCTTACCCTGCGGAAGCTCTGCTGATTTATCTGGCAACAAGATTCTCACTTTGTTCCAAAACCAAGCGATCTACAAAGACATCATTATACAGCAACGGTAATTCTCCCAAAGAAGATTTTTTTTAAAGCTAAGGCAAACAAATGATGCAGTCTTACTAATATACATAGTTTGAGCCAAGTTCTAATGTAGCATCGCATGTGTCCTTTATGAATGCAATCCCATGAAGCAACAAATCCAGGATGTTGGACAAGGCTAGAGAGATTTTCAATGTTTCTTATAGTCATCATATTTTAAGATTCACAAATGTAGTACATTCCATTCATTACCCAAAAAGCTTGTTCCCTTAAATTTTGAAGTACAGTCAAATAGAGTACCGCAGGGATGACTTGGATGATGTACGTATGCAAACCTCGGAAGCGAGTTAGCGTTTTAGCAATTTCAGTTCCATGATGTCATTGCGCTTATAAATATCACAGATAATGCAACGTGGACAAGAATGTGTAAAAACATATGGGGATTCGTTCACAGAATAATTACTTACCAGGGAACATGTTTTTAATACAGTTTTGAATTAAAGTCGGAGGCTTGGTGGTGGTGACGTTGATATCAAGCGATCGTAGTGTGGTCTGTTTATAGTGTCATGTTAACTTTTTACTTCTGGCGATTGTAGTTAGGCTTCCAAAGCAACAAATGTTGTGTTACTTCGTAAAGATTATCTTGAAATACAAAACGTGTAACCATCATGAACCTTTGTTAATCGCAGATCTTATTTTTGTGTGATCTTCCTAAAGTCTGTGGGAAAATGCATAGACTATCCGTCGAGGGAACCAGTGTGGTGCTAACTTCCGGGTTGGCCTACAAAAATACGTCATCTCTGAGGTACTCTATTGGCTTTGAAAGTCATTTCAACGTACTATTTTACATATTTTTAGATGACTTCAACCAATCAAAATAAGCAATTTCATCTTACTTTTATAAGTCACAGCAATGGTTTATTTAAAATCGTAAGGTGAAATGACTTGTAAAGCCAATTTGATTGTACTTCAAAATTTAAGGCAGCAATAAATGTTACATTGCAAAAATGAACTATTTTGCCTAGTCTGTGTGTGTCACGTATTTTTATTCTTGGAGTTTTTCTATAACCTTTCAGGACAACCCCGCAGATACACTGACAGCGAATGGAGCATCGGGGTCTGTCCACTTGCCTGCTCATGCTTCATAGTAATGACCATGTTTACGTCTCAATGTGCTCAGAGCTTTTTCCATTTATAAACTGCAAATTAGTTGGGCAGAATAGGGAGTGGCGGGGAAAGTGCTGACTAATGCGGCAACCCGTCCAAACTCTCCTGTGACTGAACGACCTTGTGTCGGTCAGGAAGAGACCCCTCCAGCGTTCTAGCAGACAGGTGATCTGTCAGCTTCGTGCTGGTAAGCCGAGCCAGGGCAAGGAAGGTAAGAGAGACAGGGTTGACGCTGGAGGACGCGCTCTCACACGTGTGCTCCTCGGTGCAGTTTAATCTATCACACAAGGACGGCACTGCTCTAATTCCTGCGAATGGCGGGGAAGAAGACGAGAAGCCGAACTGCTTAACCGGTGAAAAATGAGCACGCTCGAGTTCGTCCCGCGGCAGGTCTCACGTTTAATCCGAACGTGGGGGAAACCTGCTAGAGTTTGATTTAAGGTTGAACTTTCAGATTAATCCGCAAAGCCGTTTATTATTTAAATGCGTTTTTTGGGGAGCAAAAGTGTAACATTACTCTTAATGATGTCTCAAAATTCGGTTACATTATTTATGCCCACAGTGGAGCTGTCGGTTCAGATTCCTCCTAAAACTGGACAAAAGTATCGGGGGAAATTGCCCTTCTACTTCAGGAGAACATTGGCTTGATCTGTGTATTCGGTATCAAAGTGGTGGACGAGAAGACATAGTGTCTTACTCAGAATTGCATCAGAAGCTTTGATGCTGATGTCATGTGTTTTTGTATCGGTTTCCACTGCATTAAAATGAGATCTTTACCTCAGTTTGAAAGCATTGTTTGGATTTGAACAGAAATGTGTTACTTAGAATGAAGCCTGTTTACTTGTCTCTTTTCACAGTTTATCATCAAACTCCGTGAACCAGAACATTCTCAACATAAATTTAAATAGGATTGCTATAATGGGAGCTTCTTTCTGCAAAGGTGCTGTATCAGAACTGATGACCAAAATCTGTTATCGAATACCAACCCAATCCACCCTGATCATGTGACCCCAATTTACTACAATACAAGATTCGCTCCGGGCACATAGACGTGTCCGCCATCTTGGAACAGTCCACTGGTGTCACTCAGAGTTGACTATAATGCCCCAGCACTGCGCCACGGGGATTTAAATTCCTGAAAAATGGGATAACCTTTCGTTGTTGTCATCTGTTAGTGTAGGATAGTTTACACACCAATAAATGTTTTCATGATCATACATAGTCAGCTTGATCTAGAGTGTTAACGGACCGGCAACATTGTTCCAATATGGCGGATGACCTACGTATAGCGGCCCATAGAAACAAACTTTAATGCGGCATGTAGTTATTTATATCTATGGATTTTCCTCTCCCGAGAATCCCGAGAAAAAATCTGGTCCAGGACCTGTCCGGATCTAATGTTCATCTCATATTTTCTGGTAATGTAAGATAGAGTCCTTCACGGGTCTCGTTTGATAAACCCGTACCTGTCCCGCACGCGCAGTAATTAAAAGACCACCTGACCCATCACCCGACAGCAGCACTAATTTAACTCCTTACCCAACCCTACCCATTTGACAGAAGTACCACGACCCGAACCGTACTCGCATTAGCGAAGACTTTAAGACAGGTTTTACATGCAGCAAAGCCCCCGACGTTGTTTGTGCTAACAGGGATTCCTCCAAATTTCTCCCAAACGTCATACTTGATTTTCGACGACAAATTGTGAAACTACTTTACAATGACAACTGGTGAGATTTTTTGTTCATGACGGCTAATTCCATTTTACCGATTCCTGTCACCGCAAGTGATAACATGAAGACACTATAACACTATAATCACAGACATAATACAATATGAAATGCATAAAAGTTGTAAATATACGTTTTTTTTTATAAACAAAGCGTAACGCAGAAAGGAGACCAGACAGCATGATGAGCTAAAATGTTTATACTGCGATAAGAGTATCCAGTGCTCACTATAGCTGTCCATCAGCAAATCGCGCTGCCACTAAAACCAGCTCTTCAGAAAGAGCTTGAACACAAAATGAGCACAGGACCGAGTTGAGTCGTAATAGTCTTGGACTAGACCCACATTGCACCCGTGCCTATTGATTCCCGACCCGCAAATTATACGTGAATAATTAATCCACCCATTACATCAATTATAAACGGGTACCTGATTCAAAGCTCAAAGCTCACACTTACTGATCTGCTCAGAAACATCAGAGCCCCCACGATCAAATTAAATGTGTGATATTTAAGGTTATAAATCGGAATAATGACGTTTGGAGTTTCCCAAGTCTGCAAGAAGACAGAGCTGAGTGACAGAACTTTTAAAATGGCGGCCGTGAAAGCTGCTGCACAGGTGCGTTGGACAGCGGAAATGGAGAAGCGGTCTGTGGAAGTGTGTCACCAACACGACTGCTTGTATAAGGTGTATGTGAAAACTTATCATGAAAGACAAAAGCAGAGGAGAATTCGCCTCGGTTTCACGTACCGGGTGAGTGTAGAAGGCTTTTAGCACACTAGCTAGCAAATGTAATACGAGTGTATAACAAATGCCTGTTTGTTTTACATCCACTCCTCTGTGAGATGCTCCCTTTGGCAGTCTAATCTAAATAATATCTAATAGTCTGTGATGAGCATGTTTGAGATTTGAGCTCTCAATGATATTCTCTTTATGTTCGTGATGCAACCGGATTTCATAATCGTCCGGGATTTAGAAACTCTTGTAGTCTGATCCTGGCTTTACTTGAAAACAAAACAATCACTCGTGTAGTATTCAACGGAAATAACTTGATACAAAACTGTGTCTTTCAACTGAAGTCAAAGTGGTTTGCGAGGAAAGTTATGTCTCTGATGTGTTGTGCTAAACTTTGCTCATTTCCATTATGGTCGCTGCCATCCAAGATCAGCATGGTTGAGGTGGCAGGTGTGGGCCATCAAGCGTCAGAGCGTCTGTGGAGAGGTTTGCGCGGTGCCAGGATCAGACGTCCACACACGGCGGGGGCTGCGATTGGAGCACAGCAAGATTCACGGCTTCTACCGTCGACTCTCTCTTTCATTCAGACGGTTCTGGGTAGTTTAATTAACACCTTCAGAAATCCTCTCTTGCTAAAATGAGCCCGGGCCAAAGCGTTCCCCTACATGGGAGTGAAGAACAGAGCGGGCGAGGCCACCCTCTCCGCGTTTGATGAACGAGCTGTCTGACAGCAGGACTGTTTTTGGGCCCCTCTTCAGCCCGGCTGCCAACATCCTCCCTCAGCCGCCCCTTTGAATTGAGATTTATACATCTGGTCCACTGCTTCCTGTGTGAGCAACCAGACTAGAAGAACCGTATCGGCCTCAATTGTGATGCAAAAAGCAGGACCCTGCTTAACTCGCCCCAATGTTGAACTGTTCCTCATCTAATGGACTCTGACAGGGTTCCATTTTCATGTTCATCACGATATGATTGAATTGCCAGCGGTAAACTATGTAAATGGCGACTGCGCTTCCTGTGTCACGATGGAGCAGTCGCGGAGGCGCTCTGAGGGACAGGAGCGGCCCCCATGACATTCATTGCGCTTGACATCCCTGACATGCTCCTAAATCTCTCTCGACTTCCTTTTATCTCTTCATCCTTTTGCTGTCAGTACATCTTTCCATCCGTTCATCACTCTTTCTCATTTCTCCGAAGACGACTTTTATGCCTTCAGGATGGTCATGAGCTAGCCGGCTTTAATATCGCTTCTGCTGTTAAAAATCTTAAAATCAAATTTTTCCCGGGGAAATAAAAGCACTTTCACACGAGTCTTTGTTTCTTGCGGATCTGGATTTATCTTTTAGTTCGAACTTTAGACGTTAAAGGTGCAGTGTGTCATTTTGCAGCGATGCAGCGATGCAGCGATGAACTCATTCTCCAGAGCTGATCTGTGAGTTTACTTCATAAGCATTTCACTGATAATGTCAACCACACACTCTTTATGACGACCCGTCAAAATAAAAGTCTGGTAAACTTGAACATCCAGAACACCGTATTGTATTATAATATTTACTATAATAAATTGTAGTATTCTAGCAGTAAATTGATAGACTATAAACAGTAAAGTATACTTATTTACTAAACTAATATTTAATATATATCAAAAACGCCATTGAATCTGCAAAAGGAGGAATTTTACTGCAGTTTACCATTGTAAATGATATAATAGTATACTAAAGTATGTGGACAAATATATAATTATTGTATAGTAAAAGAATGGAAAACACAGAACTCGGGAAATTAAAACAGAAAACACTTGGGAAAAACTAAATTCTATGGCCCTAATTTACCCAACTGTAACATTAATGTCCTTCGTCTGTTACCTGCCTATTTATGCGATAAACTACAGTACACATCAATATTTTTTCTAATATAACAGATGTTTTATACTTGTGCTACAACTGTTTGGCCTGTGCTACAAAACTTTAAACCTCTGTAGCGCCAGTGCTACGTGCAAAGAAAGTTAACGTGTACAGCCCTGCCTAAATGGACCAACTGCTCTACAGAACACGTTTCGTTAATACGTCATCTCATTCGGGGAAAGAAGCGAAAACATGACGACATCTTTGTTCTCTCTCAGCCTCCGTAGTCTTCGAAAGGGAGGGGTTGAGTAAGCTGTGGGTTGCAATTCGCAACCTCACCGATAGATGCCGCTAAAAATCACACATTGGTCCTCCAAGCTTGTTTTAAGCTCACAAAAATAATTGTGTTTCTTGGCTAGCGGAAAGCTGCTGTTTCATAAAATGAGATGCATTGAATCTGTTTGTGGAACTGCACTCATGAGCGGTGCAAATTTTAAAATAGGCGAAGGATAAACACAGAGATGAGATGTGCACTGTGAGTCACTTTAGAAGAATGCTTTGTTGACTTGTTTTTTTAGCAACTGAGAATTACTGTGCATAAAGAGTGCCTCATTACTTACTGGATGGTGATCATTATCTCGCTTATTTACACCCGAGTGCTGTTGCCATCAGGTTTTTTTCAGGTTATAATACACATTGCTATAACAGAGATGGAACACCTTGAAAGCATGGCCAGATTACTATGACTCAAAGCTGGAGCATAGAAAACGGAAAAATATTTTGTGTATATTGTGCTATTAGCTAATTTACATCATTTCTTTAGTGAACCGGAGGCTAAATCAGTGATGCCATCAGCGAGCGCAGTTCATTGCGAGTTGCGACTGTCTCATGGGAGAACCGGTGCCATTGTTGCTCAATGAACTTTAGAACGAGAGTCTGGTGTTATTTCTGCTCTTACATGCACGTTGGTGTTGTTTTAGTTATTTAGTCTTTAGATCAGAAACTTTGTTTTAATCAAGGTTTGACATTTTATGAGCTGACATTAAGCCTGCTGGTTTTGGCATTTACAGAGCAGACCACAGTTACTGTATAGCTTTTCACAACAGAAAATACACCTGGCTAAAGTCACAAAATATATATTGATATTGATAGTAAAATAAATCACAATTTTCAAAATTATAGTTATTTGTGAGCGTGTCTGTGAAAACCGTGCTCAAGTCATTTTTTGTGATTTACTGTTTTCTACACAAAATCATCCTACATAATGTAAAGAACATTCAGTGAAAATATAACCTTGATATATTTAATATTAAACGATCGAAATTATAGTGAAATTAATGCTTGAAATCAAACTTTGTTGCTCATTATATTATGAGACTTTAACCTAGACGTCACAAATATGTTTAAACACACCACATTTTAACACGATAGCTATAAGCTATTATAGGAGTAGTTCACCTTCAAAAAGAAAATTCTGTCATCATTTACTCCTCATTTTGTCATTTCAAAGCTGTATGACTTTCTTTCTTCCGCAGAACACAAAAGAAGATATTTTGAAGAATGTTGTTGACAGTCCCCCATTCACTTGTATTGGTTACTATAGAAGTGAATGGAGGGCTGTGCTTTTCTGTTACCAACATTTTTCTAAATATTTTCTTTTGTGCTCTGCAGAAGAAAGAAAGTCATACAGGTTTGAAATGAAAGAGGAGGAGTAAATGATGACAGAACTTTCACTTTGAAGGTGAACTACTCCTTTAAGCTTGGTCACTTTAAAGCAAAATATACCGGCTGGAAAGATCTTGAAAACATAATGGGCACAAAAATGCATCTGTTTACATAAATATATCAGTCTAACCTTTTTTACACATTTTCTGCTTTCTTCCCTTCAAAAGGTCCAGTGGAAACTGAATCCTCTGGCTTGGAAGATGAATGACATCAGGGCCGAGGTTTCTCTCCAGAGGTTCGGTCACGCCACTGTTTTCACATGGAAATGAAGTAAGGCTGCACGCAGCTCTGTTGGAGTTCAGTGTTGCTATCTACACTTCGTAAAGAGGAATGTTAAGGTCAAGAACCTTAAAGGAACAGTTCACTCAAACTGTACGCTTTTGTCACTCACTCAGCATCACGGACACATCAAATCCTCCACAGCATTTTTTTCGACGTTACCTTTGAATATGTGCAAGCTCAAATGCAATTTGAAAGACAGAATAGATTTTTTAATACAGGTGAAAATATAGAACACACACTCAGTGAAGAGGGATAGTTGAAGAGAAAAGACGTACGAAGGATTTGTGGGAACAGAATGTTAGGCATATTGTACGGCAAAATGAAACTTGTGCTGAATAAGTACTTTCCATTTTTCTCTGTCGAGAGTTTCATTTAAACTTGAAACTTTCCTCTATCACTTAAGAGAACTGTGGTTTCCTCACAAACTCAAAGTGTATTCTTTAGACTTGCACTGTCAGACAACACAGAACTTTATCCAATAACTACTCCAGCATAAATGTCTCGCACGGAGATTCGAGTCCTGTTTATTTCCCAGAGCTTTGCTCCTAGTGGACCTGGAACGTTTTAGTTGCCACAGATTGTCCCTGTAATAGAAAGCCAATGTACCATTCGGCTACCTGAGTGGATATGTCTTTGTCTATATTTTCCTATATATAATGGAATAGAATACGCCTATATATAGTGTGTTATATAAATTACATAAAACATGTATAATATAGATAAAAAAATGATTATATGCATTTTATCAAGATAATGTTTTTATCTTTCCACAGGGTCAACGCATTGGGCCAAATTCCCCGTGGATCTTTGTGTGGTGTGCCTTTTAATCAGCACTGCAAATGTTCACACAAGATTCTCAGAGCTTCAGTTCAATACTCAAATCAATGCCCATTTGACTTCGGTTCAAACACTGCTGCTACTGTTCATAAATACCAGTTAAAATATATATATATTTCTGCCTTCCGTGTAGATTTTTTCCATCTGTTCTCAGTTTAGTGGAGAACGTTCCAAAAAAGTGATTGCTTACAGGTGAACACGGGCTCCATTCCCCCCCGCCCAGTTTTAATCTGCGGACCGGCCCAGCCGTAATGTGCAACACGTGTTTAATGAGAAAGATAAGGATTAAGACATTGATGAAATAGACAGTGTCGCTCTCCGCCCCGCAGTGCAAACACGAAGGAAAGTGGGTGAATTACGATGCTCCGTGTCCGCCTGCAGTGCTTTTGTAATTACAGTGGAAGTCACCATATTTCTTACCATTAATATGGCATGAAAATCCCTAGGGGAGCTGTCAAATTCCCTCAAAACAAAGCATCGTGGGTAGGTGGCGCTGATGATAATCTTAAACCTTTCTTCGGCTGCAGGAAAATGTATTCTGAAAACCCCCTCGTAATAAGCGGTGCACAGTACAAGTACATCTTCTTAAGTGCAAGTTACTGACTTACAAATATAGGCCGAGCGGTTATCTGAATCTATAAAGTAGAGTCGACGTGCCCTTTAAAGGATCTGCAATATTATTTACATTTAAATTGACAGCAAGATTGTGTTTAGGATGGGTAGTATTTTATACATCTCTGCACGCATGCTGAGTCAGAGAACCGAGAGTGCCCGAGCAGGAACTGTGAATTGTGTAAACCAGACAATTTAATGTTATTGCAGGACAAGGATGTTTAAGTTCATGGCATCCTTTACAGGAGCAGCTTGTTCCCTGATCTGCTGTTCTCTGGAGTCTCTCCTGTCATTAAACTCACCAAGTGGAAAAACAGAAGCCATCACGGTAAAGAGCTTTTCCAGCGACACACTCCTCCAAACGGCCATCTTCCTAATATAACACCTGATGGAACAACTGTGCGAGAAGCACAACTTTCAGGTATGCAATTGATAACAGACGCCTAGCTAAAGCTGTGGATTTCCAACCTTGTTTTTGGAGGACTTCCAAAAAGATACATTTTGGATTTCATTTGACATGCATATTTCAGCTGATGAGTTGAATCGGGGGCGTTTGATTCAAAAATGTGTTCAGCCCTCCAGGAACAGGGTTGGGAACCTTTGGGCTTTACACTCTGAAAGGATGTGTTAAATAACACGTTTTTGTGTTATGGAATTTTAACACATTATGAGGCATTTTGTGTTGCTTCTGTGTAGTGTTGATTTCGTTAACGAAAATAATGACGAAAAATATTCCTCAATGACTGTTTTCCCAGGACAAGACCATGATGAGATGTAAAGTAAGGCCATTAAACGACAACTTCGACTGTATCAGCACGTAATATCGTTGACGACAAATGATGAGACTAAAATGTAGTTATAAGATAAAAACTCTTTTTAGTCTTTGTCAAAAAAAATAGAAAATAAATATTGCAGATTTTTGTGCGAGCCTCTGCTGCACGAGCGTTCAAGTTTGTGGTCGCCAGATGACAGGAGTTCAGATCCCCCAAACAGGGATGAAAGGTTAAAAAAGTATACGTTTTCTGCCAGTGGGTGACTTATTTTATGCAATCTGGCAACCATACGCAAATGCTCTCTCTGTGGAAGCGCCGTTGAGGATCTTAAGTTAATAAACAAGAGTTTAGCGATCTCCAGCCGGTCTGTGTTCTCTCATGAGCTGCTCGAACTGCGTTGATCTCCACTACATTGTTTGTTTGCGATTGTGAATAAAGACATCCCACCTCGCGAAAACCATAAGTCCGTTCGCGACTATGTTCCGAGGGTTCTCCTTTCACGGTCAGTCGAGGAATTGTCAATATTTTACGCTAGTAATTTGCGGGAGAATTTAAGGGAGAGGTTGGATGTCTATGCACTTATCAAACCCCTGTGGAAATACTTATATTTATATTATAATAAATTATATTATTAAATCAAATCAAATCACTTTTATTGTCACATCACCACCTGTAAGAGATACTTATAATGAAGTAGAAAAACACATTTCTCAAACGACAAGAATCACTGCCATTATAATTTTTAGAGATGAAAATGCATAGACATTTGGTCGACTAAACTTGACTAAACAAAAACAGGACATGGATGACTAAATTAGATAAAATCAAAAAGTATATTTGTCGTTGGACTAAAACTATGACTAAAATAAAAAAAAGCTGACAAAATGAACACTACTTGTGTGTTGTTAAATAAAAGGGACTAAACTATGTTGCGTTACAGTAAAAGTAACCAGTGATGCACCGATATGGACATTTTGGTCGATAATTGATAAATCTTTAACGTTGGAAGCTGATAACCGATATATTGGCTGACATACAGTATCTAAATATTAATATATGTTTTTCTGAGCCGGAAACAAACACAAGATAACATTTATTTCTCTTTTTTCAGAAAATCATGTACCAAGCCTACTTTACACTAGTTAAAGATTCTTTAACTTTGAAACATTGTTTATTTAATTATCAATGTTTTTCCAGTGCAATCCAGAAACGTATAACAGCCACAAGTCTGAAAGGTCTCAGGACAGAAATCATTCAGGCAGCAATCTGCTTCAATCAGTATACTTTTGTTCCTATAATTTACACCTTCATAAATATCTGTACTGTACCTACATCAGCAATGTTTTGTTAATAGCAGTAAGTGAAATGAAATCATTTATCGGCTTTAATATATCGAAATTATTTATATATTAATATATATGAATTTATTATCGGGACGATACCGCTGACATTAAAAAGAACCATTTAATATCATGATAATATGTTGTGCATCCCTAAAAGTAACACAAAAACTGTTATCCTTGAATAGAGACAGAGATGTGCGTCTTAATTTATTTTGTTGCATAATATAGAATAACATATTTTTTAGCGTCATGATATTAAAACAAAAGCAAATGTTGTGGTACACGCTTTATATCAGAAAGTATGGCACGTGATTAAAATTTTATACATGGGTAGTTGACAAATAGGGCATACATGTGTCCAATGGCGTGACAACAAAAATTTAGAAAACAAACAGTTAATAATATATTATTTTATATTGTTGATATTTATAAAAAAATAGCATAAGAGATTGATCTTTTTTGTTGTTACAACATAAGAAACATATACTGTTTATTAGTCAACTACCCACGTTAAAATACAGTTCGACTGGCATTATTTATGTCTATTGTAAGTGTATTACTCTAACCTTCATATTCTTTTGCATTTTTCAGGACTTAAAAAAATGACAGACAGCTCCAGACAATAAGCATTGGCCGAAATAAATAGTTAAATACATAAATAAAAAAATCTGAATTATAAAAGCTTACGTGCACTTTATTAATTGTTAATGCAGTGGCAAAAAACGAATCCATTAGCCTTTACCCCAGCTCGCTCAGATAGACCGAGCGGAATATAGTTGTATGATGGCACTCAGCCAGTGTTCCCCATCAAAGGGCCATTCTCATTCAGAGGTTTATTTTTGGAAGATCTCTCCCTCTCTTTTTTCCTCTCCTTCCATCCACTTACAACCTTTTGTCTGGATAATCCGGGTGATTTTCTAAGCACTGTAGTTCTGTATGTACCGAGTGGTCCTCAAATGCAGGCTTTTCGATCCTAGTGGTAAATGTTGTTACTGTACAATCACTTTATCTCTCCATATTTTCCTCTGTCATTGTGATTCAGGGGTCGGGGGTCTTTTCCAGTGGGGTGGAGGTCCCTCTGAGCCGCCGTCCGTCCCCCGCTGGTCTGTAATCAGCAGTGAAAACACATTTCACGGGTTTGATTACCCCGGGCGCCTGCACAACCGCAGAGGCAAGACCTGGAGTCCGCCTTACACACTACTGCTTAAAGAGAACTGATGTGTGAGCCCTTCATCAAAGCTCCCTCTCCTGCAGGGCGAGAGGCCTGGGAAAAAAGGCTTCGGACCCAGAGGGTTCGCTGTAACACGGCGAGTGGGAGGGTAACGCGTCTCATTCCGAGCGGATAGGTTTGAATAATTCCCCGAGAGTCTCCTGCCCGCCGCTCAACAGGCCCAGTGGAAGACTTTCAAGTTAGGCTTTAGCGACCGAAAACCGTGTTCGGTAAAAAAAACAATTTGGGATCTTGAAAATGGCAGCGGGTACTCGTTGGAAACTTGTTTTCATTTCCATGGCCTTGTGTGCCACTTTTCTCAGTGTCGCGGGCTGAAAATTGCACCTCCATTTTGTAATTATTTCTGCACGGGCCCGGCGTGAGAGGCGACATTATAGGAGATGATTACGACCTAGTAGATGTCGAGCTGAGAGGAGGGAACATTAATTCCAGGGTGCGCACACACGTTTGACACACACATTCTTGGATACACACACTTCCTTTCCAAAGCTCTTTGTAGAGAACACGACTGCTCGCCCGCCAGTGTTGAGTAACTAACTGAGGGGCGCGATGCTGTTAGCTTAAATACACTTCTTAAGCCTTTTCCTGGGGACTCACGGTACTGCACATTACCTAAAGAGATGGTTTACCTAAAATGTTATTCTATTTAAAACCTGTATATGACTCTTTATTTAGCGGAACACAAAATAGGATATTTTGAGAAATGTCTTATTGTTTTTTTCATGTAATGGGTGTCAATGTTACATTTGTAACATTCTTCTGCAGAACACAAAAGACATTTTGAAAACAGAAAGTCATACTGGTTTGGAATGATCTGAGAAATGTCTCTTTTGGGGTGAACTATCCCTGATTTAACAAATTTTATAATCTTATAGTTATACACTCACCTAAAGGATTATTAGGAACACCATACTAATACGGTGTTTGACCCCCTTTCGCCTTCAGAACTGCCTTAATTCTACGTGGCATTGATTCAACAAGGTGCTGAAAGCATTCTTTAGAAATGTTGGCCCATATTGATAGGATAGCATCTTGCAGTTGATGGAGATTTGTGGGATGCACATCCAGGGCACGAAGCTCCCGTTCCACCACATCCCAAAGATGTTCTATCGGGTTGAGATCTGGTGACTGTGGGGGCCATTCTAGTACAGTGAACTCATTGTCATGTTCAAGAAACCAATTTGAAATGATTCGAGCTTTGTGACATGGTGCATTATCCTGCTGGAAGTAGCCATTAGAGGATGGGTACATGGTGGTCATAAAGGGATGGACATGGTCAGAAACAATGCTCAGGTAGGCCGTGGCATTTAAACGATGCCCAATTGGCACTAAGGGGCCTAAAGTGTGCCAAGAAAACATCCCCCACACCATTACACCACCACCACCAGCCTGCACAGTGGTAACAAGGCATGATGGATCCATGTTCTCATTCTGTTTACGCCAAATTCTGACTCTACCATTTGAATGTCTCAACAGAAATCGAGACTCATCAGACCAGGCAACATTTTTCCAGTCTTCAACTGTCCAATTTTGGTGAGCTCGTGCAAATTGTAGCCTCTTTTTCCTATTTGTAGTGGAGATGAGTGGTACCCGGTGGGGTCTTCTGCTGTTGTAGCCCATCTGCCTCAAGGTTGTGCGTGTTGTGGCTTCACAAATGCTTTGCTGCATACCTCGGTTGTAACGAGTGGTTATTTCAGTCAAAGTTGCTCTTCTATCAGCTTGAATCAGTCGGCCCATTCTCCTCTGACCTCTAGCATCAACAAGGCATTTTCGCCCACAGGACTGCCGCATACTGGATGTTTTTCCCTTTTCACACCATTCTTTGTAAACCCTAGAAATGGTTGTGCGTGAAAATCCCAGTAACTGAGCAGATTGTGAAATACTCAGACCGGCCCGTCTGGCACCAACAACCATGCCACGCTCAAAATTGCTTAAATCACCTTTCTTTCCCATTCTGACATTCAGTTTGGAGTTCAGGAGATTGTCTTGACCAGGACCACACCCCTAAATGCATTGAAGCAACTGCCATGTGATTGGTTGATTAGATAATTGCATTAATGAGAAATTGAACAGGTGTTCCTAATAATCCTTTAGGTGAGTGTATGTGACCCTGGACCACAAAATCAGTCATAAAGGTCAATTTTTTTTAATTGAGATTTATACATCATCTGAAAGCTGAATAAATAAGTTTTGTTAAAATAGGACAATATTTGGCCGAGATTAAAATATTTGAGAATCTAGAATCTGAGGGTGCAAAAAAGTCAAAATATTGAGAAAATCGCCTTTAAAGTTGTCCATCAGAGGCGCTGTAGAAGGCCGTTGCTAAGAAGAAACAGGTTTGTTTTAACGCTCTCTATGGGCTTACCTCTGACGTTGTGGAGAGTAGACAAACCCGAAAGCGGAAATTCTAAGCTTTACAGCTTTAAGTGGGTGGTTCCCAAAAGGCCGGCAGCAGCGAGGGAAGTTTCTAGGTGTGTTTCCGGACATTTTGTTCACGAATTTGCTGCACCCACTCACAAAAAATTAAGTTCTGATATATTTACGGTAGAAAATTTACAAAATATCTTCATGGAACATGATCTTTACTTAATATCCTAATGATTTTTAGCATAAAAGAAAAATCTACAATTTTGACCCATACAATTTATTGTTGGCTATTCCTACAAATATCCCCGTGTGACTGGTTTTGTCGTCCAGAGTCACATATGCAAGTAAAAAATGATATTTCCCCTTTAAATAGCTCGTTTCGTACATTTGGTTTATTAGTTTCTACTACAGCTAACCTCGTTTCCCAATGAGTAGTTTGATTTTCTTGTGTCATTTTTTTTGTCATGAGCAGCATGAAACTTGGGAAGCTCCAGTTACAAACTTCAACAACATTATTTACCCACAAAGTAACTGGTTTTAAAGAGAATCACAAAAAAGGTCCCCTAGCTCAATATATGCATTACATACGCACAGAATGATTTCTCGACAGTCCCAGAATGCCACGGGGGCAGTTCTTCATGTATGTGATATGTTTCCTGTACGTCTAAGCAATGTGCAAACATTTCAATGTAGAGTTATTGCAGACCAAACCAGCGGCTCACATTCCACTTGTCCGCAGTATAAAATCACAAAAGAACCTCACAAATGTCACTTTCCACACATGGACCGTACCATTCCGTAAAAAGCGGAAGGGGGTTCATGAGATCATTTAAAAGTGTCCTGTGACAGCTGAATGGTGGCCGCATTATGAGATGGAGAGCTCATATCAACCTCTAAACGCAGGTCTATTCATATGGTCAGCGGTTTGCGATAGTCTCTCTCTCTCTCTCGTTCTCTGTACCACTCATCTCTGTCAGGTCCCCCTCAATAGGGCTGGTTAAATCGTCCATAACACATAAACGCTCGTTTATAAAAGCTGACAGACATGGCAGTCGTTTACAGAAATTAATTACCTTCCACTGGTGCTTCTTGCGTCAGTCACGCTAGACCAGTCTCAGATACTTTCATTAGAGACACCTCCACCTGCTGAGAGACAGGCCCATAAAACACATCCCTTCTTGCCAATAGTTTTATTCATGGTGGAATTTCAGACCCAAAGCCAAATTGTTTAGCTGTTTTTTTGGTTGCTGTTGTTTTTTGGAAATGCTGCGACGTTCATTAATCTGTGGTTGGGTAACGGAGCCAGTCAGTTGAATGTTCAGATGATGCCACCATAACTCTCTTAATTACAGACACAGATCAGTCGAGCTTGGTTAGCCTTTAGCTTAATGAACACAACATGGCAGAACGTGCTACATCTCAACTCTGTTAACAGAAGAATCATTTATCCATTGCCGCTGTTCCAGTGAATGAAATCAACTGCTAGCTTTTGTGCCGCTTCTGGAGTTATACAGAAGTGAATAGTGCCTTACTAAAAGAAGCTGTGTGAAAAGTCTCTCAGTCATTTGTTTATCAGGGATGGAGAGAGCACGCTTTTTGCTCATTTATTCTGAAAATATTCGGCCTACAGGGATGGTATTTGCTTCCAACACCATTTACATTTTAGTCATAATTTGTGCCAGTTATATTTGCATATTATTGGTTTATAATTCATTATTATTTGAATGTTACAATTAGAGCATCAGTGCTGAATAGTTGTAACAGTGGCATGTGATGAATGCTATGTTTCATTACAAAACCTCTTTAAACAGACTGAACCCGTTTATGGAAGGACTTCAACAGTGACAAGCTGGACAACAGATTTAAATGATTGAGAACATCAGTGAAATACAGTAGTTGCCCTCTTTCACATTCAAATGTTCACTTTTATTTTGTACACAGTCGTGGCCAAAAGTGATATCCAACTTCAAAAAATCGACCGCTACGCTCTTTATTCAAATGTATCATTAAACGTGTATTAAAATGTTTGTATGCATGTGGCATAGTTGTGTTTGTGGTGTAAACTGAAGCTAAGTCAGTGGTGGCCATGAACTGTTTGGTTACAAGCATTCTTCCAAATATCTTTCTCTGTGTTCATCGGAACAAAGACATTTATACAGAACAACTCCATGGTGAGTAAATGATGACAGAATTTTTATTTTTGGGTGAACTGCTCTTTAATAACTGATAAAATGGTTGTCAGTGAATGCATTATTTTCTTTGAGCTTTTTGTTTTTCTATGAATGTTTTTGTATATTGGGACCTGTATCACCTGTTATGCTTGCCTTTGCCTTTTTGCCAAATAATTCTGTCCAATAAATACTTTAAAGTTCAAAAATGAACACACATTCGTCTACTTTATAGTTATGCTAACCAATTTCTTTTTCTCATTTGTGCTATTTCTCTTAAGGCATACTAGGGGACAGACCTTTAAGAGACGATTGATGCCTCACCGAGAATCACGGAAGTCTCCTGAGCTATGAAAGAGCAAGATATATTCTAAGTATAATTCAATGTTGAATAATGATCATTTCAAATAAATATGCTTTTCTCTCCACCAGCTCTCTTATTATATTTCACTTAAACCGTCCTTTTCAAGCCTCTAGAAATCCCCGTACACATCCGCTCAATCACCCGTTCCGCTCTCCTCTTCAGAACAGCTCGCTGTAGCGCCGCCACTTTCTAAAATGACACACTTAAGGAAACGTAGGATGAAATCAGTCATTTGAAGAGCAGAAGATGTGTCTGGTGTGAATCTGTGACCGCGTTTTGCCGGCAGAACATCTAATAAGTGCGCCGCTGTGCTGTGGGTCGCCCAGTGTGAGATTAGAGGAACTCTATTAAACTTTATGGCTTCGAGTCTAAGCGCGGGGAACAAAGCTGTGTGAAATGAACCTCAGCTACCCCGGGACTTAACAAGGCGCTCACGAGTGATAAAACACGCTGGGACGTTTTCAGGGTACGGGTTGGGGGGTGTTTTCGAGCCCATACTAGTGCTTCAAAACACCATGCTTTCTCGCATGTTTGAGTACTGCTTTGGGAGTGAGTTGACATATGGTGGGCGTTACGTGTACTTCGTTTCTGATTTTTCTATGTGAAGAATGGTTTTAAGAACAGGCCTGTGCCAATACAGCTTGTGCATTAAGCTCATGGGAGCACTTGGGAATCACATCTTAAAGGGATAGTTCACCCCAAAAATGAACATTTTGTCATCATTTACTCGCCCTCTTGTTATTTCAAACTTGTATGACTTTCTTCCGCAGAACACAAAAGAAATTTTGAAGAATACTGGTAACTAAACAACGGCTGTTCCACTTGACATCTATTGTATGTACCAATGGGTCGCTAGGTATCGCTGTTGTTTGGTTACCAACGTTCCTCAAAATATCTTCTTTTGTGTTCTGCAGCAGAAAGAAAATCATACAGCTTTGGAATGACTTAAGTTTGAGTAAGTGATGAAAGACGTTTTCGACTTAAAGCAATCAAATACGTGCATGGCACTACTAATCCCAAATGCTCTCTGAGATACTCGGATTGCAAACTATATGCTTTCAGACTTTTCCATTCCATTGTTTGCAAACAATGAGCCATAGATAAGAAATGAATATTAATGATGCCAAAGATTGTTGTGATGAATCGTGTCGGTGAGGTCTGATGGCAAATTGATTATGAATGCATGTCGGATACACTTCTTTGCAATCTTTTTCTCATTAGTTTCTCGCATGCTTTCCCTCTCACACTCTCTTTCCTCACTGCATGATTGATGGTATTGCAGCTTTTATCTCAGGTAAGCCTGTGCTTTCTACTTATCTAGCTTGACTGTCACTGGACGAGAAAGGTGTTTGCTAGCAGTGCGCAGACAGCAGATTGGCTGGGCCGGAGCCAGGTGGGATAAACCCCCAGGTGGTGCGTACTCTGGCCAATGTGGCTGTGAAAAAATAGCAGGTGATGCATCCAAAACTATTTTTACATATTTTGAGGATACTTTGCCTCTGGACATGCAAAAATTGACGTCATGCTGGTTGCCACGGCATTTCTATGTGGTTGTCGAGATGTTTTGGGTGGTTCCTAGAGCATTACAAGGTGCTTGCGTACTGGCCAAAGGTAAGAGGAAAACCCAAACTTCGGTCTAGTAGCTTTTTCTTCATAAGGGTTGGTAAGCCTTGAATGGCATCCTATCAGTTACCACAGACAATAATTCCTTGTTCTTTAAGTTGTGTATATGTGATACATTTCAAATAAAGTATAACCTTAAAAGGGAACTCCCACCAAAAATGGAAATTCTGCCATTAATTACTCACCCTCAAGTAGTTTAACATCTGCATGACCTCCATTTTTCCTAAAAACGTAAATTAAGGTAGTTTGGGAAGCTTTCTGACACCTCCTTAGATTGCAACTCAACCAGTGCATGAAGACATGGTAGAGCCTGTGTGGTCAGAACGCACATGCGTCGAGCGATGCTGACGCCGGATGCACTGTCATGTGGCTCGTGTGTTTGGTTGCGTTGCAATCTATGGAGGAGTCAGAAAGCTTCCAAAACGACCTTAATTTGCGTTCTGGGGAAAAATGGAGGTCCTAGGGATGTTAAACTACTTTAACTCGTAATTAATTGCAGAATTTTCATTTTTGGTCGGAGTTCCCCTTTAAAGTGTGAAGTACATTACATGGTAAAGAAAAGTCTTTTTCTCCTTTTACATACAGCACTGGTCTTTGAATGACTCTTCAATATCATTTTTTCCTTCCATCCAAGGGACACAATTATCCAATATTTCTTTTTTTGTGCCCATGAATGAGTGCAGCCGATATACTGTCTTTTCCCAGCTGTGCTCCGGTCCAGATGAGAGCACTTTTTCTTCTTTCCTTCAGGCTTTTTGCGAATGGTACCCCTGAGTTGCAGGGAGCGTGTCCAGCTCCATTTGCTGGATTCTTTGAAGACCGTAGCAAGAACAATTACAGAGTCATGGCAGCAGTCCCGTTCTGTGAGCGTGTACTCACGCTAACCCTGCGCAGTAACTTCAGAAAAACCCCAAACCATTAGGCGGAGTAAGAAAATAAAAAGACACTTAATTTCCATTTGTTTACCTCAGCAGTACTTTAAACAATATGTCTGTGTAAAGCATAGTTGTATAAAATATTATAAGATACGTGTATCTTACAAACTCTTACAAGAATCTTATATTTGACTTTTATCAGGCAATGAATGTGTTATGATTAGGCATATCATGTTCGAATTTGTTTGCGTGTGTTGGGCTAAAAGTCTGAAGGAGGCACTCAAGCCATATGCAGGGACCAGAATACGGTGATGTACTGTAAATGTATGGATTCTTTTGGCTAGTTAAGGCTAAGTCACACATGTTTGTTGCTATTTGTTGGAGTTTTCGGGATTAGTTTGGACCTCTAGTTTGGCCATTGTTGCATCAGCTTGAACAATAATTTAGAATGTTGAAGTTTGTTGGATCAGAGTGAATTAGCCTTTAAAAGGACTGCTGTTCAGAGAGAGGCTATTAGAGGGATATTAAAGGGATAGTTCACACAAAAAGGAAATTTCTTTTATCGTTTACTTACCCTCATGTCATTCCAAACCTGTTCGACTTTCTTTCCTTTGAAGAACACAAAAGAAAATAATTTGAAGAACATTGGTAACCTAACAGCATTGGGCCCTCAATCGTAGGAACACAAAACCACTGAGACATTTCTAAAAATATCATCTTTTGTGCTCCACAGAAGAAAGAGTCATATACAGGTTTTGAACGAAATAAGGGTCAGTAAACGTTGCCTAAATTCTGGGGTGAACTGTCCCTTTAATAAAAAGAGGAATTATGTTTTGTGGACCTAAAAATGTAATTATAGAAATCTCTCTCTCTCTCTCTCTCTCTCTTTGCATTCCAATCATAGTGATGAGAACGCTTGACTCGTACACACCTCTCTTTGCTTCCCCCCGCACTGCAGGCTTCTATGAGACCCTGTCTTAATGAAATGTTATCTTTCCAGATTACCGTTTATTTGGTCGCCGTTCCTTACAATCTACTGCAGTCTTTAGGCACAAATTGCTGGAGATCTCATAATTGCCCCCGTCAGTCTGCAAATGTTTAAAATCTGCTTTTGTTTGTTTGTGGTATTTTGTCGCTCCCTGTCTCGTGCAACACACACAGGGTATCTTAAAAAAATACATGTCAAAACACTGATCAAAGTGTGTGCTGAAACAAAGAGGCAAAGAGAGTAAGGGAGACATTTTTTCATTTACCTTTTTTTGAATACAATTTTGCTGCAGCAAATAATAATTGGCCACGGCAAGAAATACGATCTCAGAGATACTTTGAATATGTATGAGCTTATTGCTTATTGCTGTATGAAAGAATGTAATTCACGGCCATGCCTGCTCTTATGTAGTACTGTGCATGTCAGTGTGTCAGTATGTCAGTGTATCAACCAATGCAAAGCTGCCAGCGTGTGTCAGACAAGAGCAAAGAAACATCTCACAGCCAGTCATTTTTTATTTATCGAAGAAAGTGAGGTTAAAAATACACCCTCTGAAAAAATGGAGAAAACCGTTAAAAAAGACAGCAGGTGAGGGAGAGTCTCTGGTTGACCAGTAGGGGGCCTCGGCTCCTTGCTGTGATGCCTCTGTCCCCTCCCCCTGAGTGTGGGAGTAAGTCATACTCTTCTGCACTAGTGAAGCCGTGCGGTGGGCTGCAGCTCTCTCGAGAGAACAAACAGCGATAGGCTGTTTAAGACACTCCCCCTGCCTGGGAGTGGTGCATCCAGCCTCGACCCCGCCCACCCCGGCTGTGAAGGAGGAGGAACTCTGCGCTGCCCGAGCTGATCCCTTCAATCTTACCCACAGTGTGGAGCAGCCGGCAGCGCACACACACACACTCTCACACACACTCACATTCACTCTCGCACACACACTCGCGCACAACAAAGCGGGCAGACGAGGGAGGCAGAACCAGAAAAGAACATCACAGAGAACAACAGCGCCGTGCGCCACGCTCACGCCTGGAGTTTTCGGATACTGCAGTCTGCCTGGAGTTTGTGCCGTTTCCTGTGTGGCTCGTAGGCTTCTCGAGTCCCGTCAGCTGTGTGTGCAGAGATCCAAATCCGCCGACTGTCTACATTGCTGCTTTGTGCATCAGCCAGACGGGAACAAAGTGTGCGACTAGGATATCTGACAACCTCCTTTGGGAACTGACGCTGCGCCGACTGTCAAAGAGCAAGAGAGAGAGAGAAAGAAAGAAAGTCAGGGCATGAACAGGAGACCAGAAGCCGGCTTTCCGGAGAAGTGATCGCCACAGTGCCCCCCTCCTTTTCCCTCCTCCTTCCTCTCCTCTCTCCCGTGCTGCTCCTTCTCTGTTCGTGCACACCTCCGCTGGTATCCCATCCTCGTCCCTCCGTTCTCCCTCCATCACCTCTTACTCCCCTTCTTCGGAAGACAGCGTGAGAGGAGAGGCACGGCACGGACGCGCGCCGGCGTCCTTATCATCCCATTTTCTCTCTCTCCGTTCTCCTTCGGCACCATCTCTCACACGGATCTAGCCTCCAGCTGCGGAACCAGGAGGAGAGGCTTTTGGAGTTGTCGGATCCCACGCGAGTCTCCGTATCCAGCTACAGCCAGAAAGATTCCAGCTACATGGGCAAACGTTTGGAACAGCAACCAATGTACCCCCAGTACACTTACTATTACCCCCACTACCTTCAGACTAAGGTAAGGCACCTCGATTGTTGGGTTAACGGTTTGGCGACGATTTTCTTTCTCTTGGTACGTTTTTTTGGGTTTTACATCCACACCCTTTGACACTTAAACCACATGGTGCTTGTCATTGGTCATACGGTGTAAGAGTGCACGGTAAGCAAGAACACACCCACACACAAACTCATGATCCTGAGATTTGGTTCCCTCAGCTGTGTAGCTGGGGCTGGAGGGAGTTGAATAATTGCATCCATCTCTCTAAGCCCCTACACCACCCGGACGTGGAGAATTGATTACCACGCGTTGATCGATAGTGCCGAGATGCTATCGGGGAGTTGGTGATCTCGGCCTCCCCGTGTGATTCATGAATGTTTTTATGCAGCGCGCCCCATAAGAGGCCAGCACTCGTGTTACACGTGCCAATGAAAGTGAGAGAGGTTTGCGATTGGATTGGGCCAAAAAATGGCTGTCAGAACAAAGGGTGAGATTAAACAGAGTAAGATGCATTTTTAAGATCAACTTACATAGAGGAACACAGAGAACGGGAGGGGAGGGAAATTCTCTTACTGGAAGTGTTTTGGAAGGGTCGCTTGCACAACATTGAACAAATATGCGAGCGTTCCCAAAAGACACAGGATGTACAGCGGTGGCCAAGTCACTCTCCATCAAGACCGTGTTTACGACCTCTCTCTTTCCCTCCTTCTCCCGTTAGTCAACGCTTGGTCAACGTTACCCTCCAAAAAACTTGATCGAATCCCTCCATTCTTCTGTTTCGTACCTGCTGCTAGCAACAGGCACCATATTGTACATCAATACAAGCGCTCGCAATCTCCTCCCAACCTTCAAGGTCAAGTCAAATTGGATCTCACCCGCTTCCGCTGTCTAATGAGTTTTTCAGTGTCTCTGAGGGATGGGAGGGCCTGTCTCGCACATGATGTTTTTATACAGTCTTGTTGCAACCAAAAGTCCTCAACAAACTCGCTTCGGTGATCTTTCTCGTAGCATTATGATTAGTGCCACAGCGCTGTGTGTAGAAGGTCAGATGACCCAATCTGGGAATAATTATTGATCTGCAGATTATCGAAGTAGATGGAGGAGTTTTTTGGCACCGGCTCAGAGTTTCAGATTTCAGGTCGGCCTGGGCTGTGAAGAATGAGGACCTCGTGCAAGCGCGCATGAACGCGGCGGGTCAGCGCGAGTGCGATTGCGTGTGTGCATGTGTGTGTGATTGGGGATGTAAATGGCCTGTTATTAATCTTGATTCTAGCGTGCTCTCGGAGTGGAGGCATTCCTCCGGGGGAAATCAATCATGTGGGGGGAAGAGGGGCAGCTGACACACAATCACTACCCTTCCTCTCTCTCTCTCCCTCGCTTTCTTTCTCTCTCTGCTCTAATAACGCTGCACGCTCAATCAGAGGCAAATGTTAAGCAGGGGAAATTATGATGCTACAGTAAGCTGTTAATGTCGAGATTCAGCAGTTTTGTTCAATTATATGAAGACCCTGGTATCAATTGCATGTAAATGATGTGTTTTTGTTCAAGCAGGTTCAGAGGAAAGTGAAATGTGAAACGAAACTCCTCCATTATTTTATAATGTGGGTCATACGTATCACAGCACATCAAATTAGGTGCAAATAATATCAGGCCTCGGAGCAAAATGCAAGCAGCAGGTTACATTTTTGGGTTCTCTCGCTTGTGTTGCATGCGATCGGATCGTACTGTATTTTCTAAATCAAGAAGGGAAATACTAGGGCGCTTCACGTTTGGCAGAGCTCTAATAGAGCGTTTGACAGATAGAAATGCATAAGGTCCATTTTAGGGGTGCGGAAACAGCCCAGACAGTTTAAAATCAATTGGGAAAACAGCAAAGTGGATTTCTGAACTAGACTTGCCTCTCTGAAATTTCATTGGTCGGTAGATGCATACATCGCAGCACGCTGCAGCAAAAGTTGCGTTCTTGTGACGAAATCGATGGATTTACAACTCCCTAATGCAGATATCTGTATGCTACCACGGCACCCTCCCCCTTGTGATCGCCGCTTTGAGCATGGACAGATATATGTGTGTGGGCTTGAGGTATCTCTGACAGCAATCATACACCAGTGGGATATAAAATAGAATTTAAGGGAGGTAATCCCGCCCACCCCCCCCCCCGGTATTGTGTCAACAGAGGCCAGTGGGGCCTCTTCTTCCATTCAATCAGCAGCAAGTCCAAGCTTTACTGTGTGTGTGACGTTTTAAAGGAAGGGAGAGAGGAAGAGAGCTGTGAGATTGGGTATGCGAGCGAGTATGTGTGTGTGTGTGTGTGTGTGTGTGTGTGTGTGGGGTGTTCAGTTTCACTCGGTGGGGTCAGCTTTATGTACAGCAGAAATAACATCCAGTGGGCCGTTTAAACCTCTCCTCTCAGCAGGAGCGCTCGCTAACTGCCCTGCAGTGAGATGACATGCAGCTTGGTCCCGCTGCATTATGGGAAACGGTGCATATATGTGGCTCATGATATTCCACGGCTCTCAATGTCATTTAGGATTATTACACTGTGATATTTATTTCCGCTTGTGGATAATTACCAATGCTTCATATTCCTCTAGTGGCACTTATTTGGTATCACAAAGCTGAAACGCTCTCATCTTTCCTCCTCCAAACAACCTTCATCTCAATCATTAAACCTGCTAATGGATGAGCAATTTTCAGGTACTAGCAGCTATTTGATTTGGGGTGTTTAAATCCATTGTCATTTAACAGGTGAAAGGATGGATTAAAAAACTCAGCCGTTTCACGTTTTGGGCCTGAATTATATTTAATCTTGTGAATAATTGGCTTGATGTTGTTTACAAATGTGGGGATATGCAGTTTATCAGATATTGTTGGAAAACTGACCGCATGGCCCGTACAGCGCTCTCCCTCTGAGAATAGAATAACATTACTCGTAATAGCATTACGTGATGTTAGGCTATACGGCTAAAAATCAAATATTTGGTGAGGTCGTTTGCGCTCTACTGCGTTTTTTGTGTGTATGTTTTGCTACAGAGGTCTTTCTGGAGGCGAGCCATAATGAGATATGCAGAAACGCATTGTACGCCTGTGTGAATTATACATGTAAACCCTACCCTACCCTACATGTAAATACTCGCGTGAAGTGTCTGCGTGGCACCGAGCTGGGAATGTCATAGTTCAGAGAGTGATAAATTATGCTTGTCTGCGAGTAATTATTCTGTTAGCATTCAAATTTGCGTATCAACCGAAATGTGTTTAGTTTAAAGATGCCACTGCGTATTTTCAACAAAAAAATTGATATTTTTTGTATTCCAATCTATCTGCCTGGCACAGTAAATGTTCCACATGTGCATTTTGCAATAGTTTGTGATTATATTGTCAGAATTTATGCACTGCAACAGAAAAACATGGCTTTTCACTTTGATATGTCGTAGTGATGCTTTCCGTTATCAGACCGACTTGTACACTTTTTTTGTAAAATCTTTAAAATATATTTATGAACTAAAAATTATAATGTATTATGTAATTTAAAAACGAATCACATAATTTTGCAAGTTATCACATATCACAGATTTCTTTAGTATTTTGCAAACCTACTATATATCTTGTTCCACTTTTGTCAAAGTTCACTGAAGGATATCGCTACTGTCCTTCTGAAACTTTTTTTTTCCGTTTAATTTTTTTTGTCATTAATCATTATTATTATTATTAGCCACCCTTTTTGTTTGGCAAAGGGTTTTGCAAATATCTAACCAATAAAAAGCATTACAAAGTGCTTGTTAACTTTGACAACATGGTATTAAATCTTTAAAAAGTACAGTGTTTTTTTCAACTCCTTAAAAACAGCGAATTAGGACATACAAGGTTTCAGAAGGACAGCAGCGATATCCTTCAGTGAACTTTGACAAAAGTGGAACAAGATATATAGTAGGTTTGCAAAATATGTTTTTCTTTGCTTTAACGTTTCTATATGTTAAACACCACTACAAAATAACACAAGATATGTTATAAAAATAATTCGGTTTGAGGGTGATGAAGGAAGGTCACAACGTCTTCAGTTATTGATTAACAGTATGTATGTTGGCTCCGTCAATAAACTGTTTAATATTTGCGTGAGGGGCGCTACTTTAAATACAACAAGCGTTTCATATTTTTAGTGCATTAATGTTCTGCTCCTCTTCTGTCTTCCTCTCTTCCCTCCCTTTTCCTCTCTCCCACTGTGTCCTGGGCATTCTTTCCAACCATCTGTTCAGAGGGGTGGGGTTCACTCTGAGAAGAGGAACATACTTGGCAAACATACCCCGATAGGTGGATAAAATGTGATGCCCAATATTGTCCTCGTTTCAGGGGCGAACCGCTCTGCATTAGATGCAAAGATGAAAAGAAAAATTGAAAGCACACAAAAGAGCCGTTTGTAGCGGTGCATCAGTATTTTCTGGCCTGTTCTGAAGGTGAAATGTGTTCTAGATTTTCAGTTCTTGCATCGGAGAGCAAATGCTTTTATGAGCATCCAGCGACATGGAACAAATATGAGAACGTTTGAATAGAAACTTTTTCGTCACTCAGCCTAGTTCATGTACAAATTGAAGATGGATAGTTTGGTCTCCAAGTAACAATAAAGAGCTATAAATAGCACAATTAAGATAAACTGATCCTTGAAGAACTTGTTCTAAACAACCATTTATCTCCATATGCCCTCCATTGTTTGAGATACTAAATTAAGTTTATGAACTATTACTATATCACTCGAAATGATGTATTTTGTGATCATCGATTTATTAATTTTCTCGAAATCTTTGCGAATCCTTTTTTGTGGTCATTTTCATCTCTCTAGAAAGCAGCAAGCATTTCCAGTATTTATCCATGACCATCGCTGACGTGCATGTGTCCCAAGCTATAATGAGGCGATCTGATCTGGCTGGTTGGTTTGTGTGGGCTTGAGAGAGCCAGAAGAGAAAGGCTCTGGTCCTGAGGTAATGGCCCTGCTGCATTTTTAATAGAGGACCTCTTTGTAACAAGCCCAGCCTGATGGATTCTCCCCTTTTAAGGGCCCTGCCATTTCTTTTTTACACACAGCTTGCTTTTAGGCCACTGGCGTAAGTGCTTGACAAAGCCTGTGTTCTGGGATAAATGGTTGAGGAGGAATGAGCCAAAATCACGGAGGCTGCGGCAACACGGGGACTCATTGACGTTTTACTGTCGATGTCTGTCTTGTTCCTCGGTGAAGCTGTCGCTGTCGGGCTTTCCCTTCAGCAGTGAATCTCTGAGATAAGTATGGAGCAAGGTTTTCGTTAGAGCCTGAGTGATATTTAGAGAGCCCGTTTAGAGATAAATAAAGATCTATAGTGGCTTCTGGAAAGCGCTGGTGTTTTTCGTGATGGGTGAATAATCTAGATGTAAAAGATTACGTATAAGGCTATTGTCAGTGGTTGTGTATGTGTGTAATTTGTGGTTATTGGTTGGGAAAGCTGCTTTTGCGATGAGTTCACATGAATGAGAGCCTGCGCGCGGAGCAGCTCGGCTTCTGCGAAACGCCATCAGAAGTGCTAACCACTCGGATTTCGAGGAATAGAAAAGCGATGCTGGTGGTGTGCCGCTTCTTCACAGCGTAGTGCCTTTCAGATGCTCCTATCATCATCTCCACTCCCCACACCGCCTCCCCCTCCCCAAAGCGTTTTCATCTAGAGACCGTTTCCTCCTGAAAGCAGCCCGGTCGAAGCCAAGGACAGTGTAGGCGAGTCTAGCTGTCATAAATCCTGGAGAACATGCTCCTCAAGGATTCCACCGACCCCGCCCCCTCGGCCTCATCTCCCACTGTTTCTGCGTCGAGAAAAAGTGCCCACGAGGCTCCAAACCACACACCTTTTTTAGTGTCAGGAGAACCTCTCGTAAGAAGATACAGCCACAGCGATACTAGCACACCATAACTGTATCCAATTCTCCACCGTCTGGCTCAGAAACAGACCCCAAAAAGGTACATTAAAGACCGCTTTGGGAAAGGCCATATGTTTTGGCCCAGTTTTCAAGCCGCTGAAGGACCGTAAAGATGCCATCCGAAAGCACGTTTTCCTGCCTTCGCTTTCCCAGACGGATAAAGACACTTTGGGGTCTCTGAAATGCCCAGGGAGCAGATGATGATTCAATAAAGAGTTCCCCGCGCCTGCGGAGGCTGCTTGGGGTTGGCATGGCGGCTAGCGCGCTGCCTGGGATTAGCTTGTGTAAACAGTGCTTTTGTTGGGTTTCGCTTGAATTAATTTGCTCGCCCCATGTGCTTTTATCAGGATAATTTGTGCGGCAGACACTCAAAGTCTGGTCCAAACACATCCCCAGGCTCAGGGCGAAATACAGAGCTAGTAATGACACTCAAATGCGTGTTGTGCCCTTTTTCCAAACTTCCCGTTATGCTAAAGTTGGGAGCTGAGGTCATGAGATTTCTTTGACGTTCAGGTGAATCACCGCTCCGTTACGGCCCCTTTAATTAATATGTGTTTTTCAGCACAAAAACCTGCTTTTTACCTGCAACCCAGTTTTTAAGCAGACGCTAAAAGCATTGATGAGTATTTAAATTCAATGTCATTTTTTTGTGCAAATGAGACAAAAGTCGTCACTATGGCAAGATGAGAAATGTGTGGTTTGTTTAAACTACATGTCATTGCAATTACTTTATAATCTCAATATATTAAATCATTTAATGTATGTTTGAAAATATACTATATAATAATACAATCTTAAAATATTACAATATATACGTGGCAATATATAACAGCTCCCTGCTGTGACTTCTAAAGCTCCCTCAAACTTCTGGGCGACACTATTGAGTGAAAGAGGAAGTGAGAGATCAGAGATGCCGCGTGTGGTCCGGTGTGTGGTGGTAGTGACATTGTGGGTAATGCGAGTTCAAGTTTGGCATGCATCATTTGAATGAGCCTGTCCCAAAAGGTATGTTTTATAGCTTGAAGGGTTGCTTTAATAGCTTCAGCATTCAATTGTTATCGATGTTTATAAAAAACAGAGGCAAATGAGAAAATTGTTTCTATAGAACTTACAGCTATAAAGTATGATTATAGGATAGCATAGTTTTGAAGAAATAAGAAATGTTTGTTTGTGAAATATCTCCATTTTTGAGTGCAGCAAATATTGAGTTGAGATCTCTTCTGCAACTCCAGAGGAGACGTGCGTGCATGTGTGTGTGTGTGTGTGCGTGTGTGTGTGTGCGCGTGTGTGTGTGTGCGTGCGCGCGTGTGTGTGCTGTCTAGAGACTCAAGCACGATTATCCATTTGATCTCCATTTAATCTAATTGCTGCCTAGGAGAAACGATAGAGATTTTATAGAATTCTCAATTGTGATTTTTATTTCCTGTAAAGCCCCCTCCCTTATCTAGCTATTACTTCCTGCCTTCTCTCGCAATGGCTGTTGTTAGTAAAGTAGCAAGAAAGCTCCTTCAAAAGGACAGCCAGAAAGGCAAATGGAAGGAGGCGACAGAATTCGCCCCACAGATGCTACTAACAATTTGACATCATCCTTTAAGCACACAATAGTTATGTGCAGCTGCTTTGCTGTCGCCTTAAAAGTTTAGGCAGGCACTTTGCCGCTTGCCGCATTCATGTGCTGCATATTTTATTACCTTCGCCAACGTTGTGAATGATTGAGTTCCTTTGTGTGCACAAGCCCGCTCGGCTGCGGCCAGGTCTCACTCTTAGCATGGCATTCTCTTAAAGGGACCGTTCACACAAATATGAAAATTCTGTCATTTATTCAGCCTCGGGTTGTTCCAAACCTGTATAAATTTCTTTGCACTGTTGAACACAAAAGAAGATATTTTGAAAAATGTGGAAACCGAAAAGTTCTGGGGCACTATTGACTTCTATAGTAGAAAAACTACTATGGCAGTCAATGCTGCTGTTTGGTTTTCTACAATTTGGTTTCAAAATATCTTTTTTTTTTTTTAAAGGTTAGCAACAACGTATGGGTGAATGAATGCTCACAGAATTTTCACTATTCCTTTTCTAACAAAACAGGCTGCCCAGATTATTCCAGGGATTCGCCCTCTTCGTCCTTCTTGCCTTTGTTTGAAATGCTGGCCCAGGCTCTTCCCTCTGCACCCAGATTGTATTTCCCCAAGCCGGTCGCAGGGATGAGATGCATTTAGCCAGCTAAAGTGGTTCTAGGCACGAAAAAATAGCTTTTGTTGAAGCACAAGCGCTTTCATCTCACTCCGCGGTAGCCAGAAAGCAGAAGGGCCTTTTGGGCAGATGTTAAACTTTAAAACGTCTTTTAAACTTTTTCTGACGCGTTCCATCCCCGCATTTATATTCCGCTACAGTGCATCTATCTTCCATCAGCTTCGCTCTCCTTCAGACTGCCCTCGGCTTAAACAAAAATGCGCTTAAACGCTCACACACGAGCGGCGTCGCTGATTGGGGTGTTGTTATTTCTGCTAGAAATGGTGGGCGGTTTGACAAATAGGTGTGAGAGGAGAGAGGACATGAGAGGGGAATGTCAGGGACAGCGTGCTAATGGCTTGGCGGACACATTCCATGAGAGAATGCGTGTAGACGCGCGCACTAACATCTCACTCGCGGCTTAATAGCCAACATTTGTTTCAAGAAAACAGGGAAGCCCATACGAGTCAATTAGAGCACATATTGACATTCAAGAAGGAAGGCCTCGCTTCCGTGTGCACGTTTGCATGGCTCCAGGATCGAGTGTGTGTTTGCGGGGTTGGATTGAACTCGCGGGTGCCAGCAGGCGGGTCAGAATAAGAGGTCGTGGAGAGTGTTGGGTCACAGTCACTCTAAGTGTCTGAACCTAATTAAACTGCAACCGCATACGCAAACACACTCACCGACCGACACACACACACTCAAATTCGGTACATCCCAGCCTCACTAATGAGCCTATCACTGTCTAAGACCAGCATCTCGTGTCTCTAGCCCCCCCACGCACACACACGCACACACACGCACACACGCACACACGCACACACACACACACACACACACCCTAATGGGTCTGCTCACTTACTGTCCTGTCCTCTCTGACACACAGCCCTCTCAAAGCAGAGAGCTCTGCAGATGGGCTGCCGGATAAATCCACAGATGTGACTGCAGCTCAATCACGGTGATGAACAGAACGCCACCGGACATGACAAACTCGTCTGATAATATAGGGAAATAAAACACAATGTTTGTTTTATTTAAACAGATTACTGAACGAGCAAGGTGCTTTGTGCTGTATCGTAGCTGCTGTTTAAAGCCATGGCTCGTTCAAAACTGAAAATCCTTTCATCATTTGCTCACCCTCATGTCATTCCAAATGTGAAAGAGTTTCTAACTTTTGCACAATACGAAAGAAGATATTTTAAAGAGCGTTGGTTACTGAACAACACTGGCCTCCATTGACTTCCATTGTATGGACACTAGTCCCTTGATACGTTTCTCGAAATATCTTCTTTTGTATTCCACCGGAAAAAGAGTCATATACAGGTTTAAAATGTCATGAGGGTAAATAAAGGATGACATCATTTTCACTTTTGGGTGAACTCTCCCTTTAAGAACGCTCATAATACCATTGTACTTGGATATGTAACCTGTTACTAAAATATCACGTTTTAAAAGCTATATTCTGCAAGGTACTTATTTGGAGTATCATGTACATACATATCACAATATAGATGACAAGTACATGGCAGTATGGTCATGTTGTTTTGTTTTGTAATGCGTGTATTGGTCAGTTAACGGATCCGTATAAAGACAGCTTCACAGACGCAGAGATGCACATGAGATGTGAAAGAGAACCAAACGTAAGCTGTCTTACTTCTGTGAAAGAGAGGCCACAACTCCTCACGCCTGAGCTGGGCTGGGCTGGGTTTGCCTAATTCAGCAGGGTGGGCAAACCAAGAGCTGCAGATTATCACGGCACAAAGGCACACGAGAGCCACAAGTACACACGTATTGCCATGTCTGTATGCTCTTTATTGATCATCACATCCATTTAAAGGCTTCAAATGGGGCGTTCACACATTGCGCACAAAAAATGATCCCACTCTTTACATTTGAATCAACTTTTTAAACCATACAATGCGATGTTTGACTTGATTTTCAGTAGCAAACACCGAGACGGAGCTCTTTTTGGTTTCCTCTCAGCTTATAAAACTCGATTCAGTTTTATCTGCCAACATGTACCTTATACTTTTTTTCCTTGAGAATTTTATAACAAATCCTAATGCAGGATGGAGAGCCGCTGTTGATTATAAAAAGAACCGTGTGTTACCTAAAGGCAAATCACATCTCCAGAGCTGGTTTTAGCATAATAGGACAGAGACTCTTCAAAGTGGAGAGTTCTCACAGGCAGCAGCTCTGGTTTCTTACAGAAGAGAACGCTTCCTCTGGTCTCGCAGATGTTATCTGCTCAAATTGGCTCAGTCTGGTCTTTGTCAGGAGTGTGTTCCTTTTTTAATCCATGGTGGCTGTCTGTTGCGAATACCTCGCTGTTTCCACTGTGGCGCTGGTTTGTGTTAAACATTGACTTGGGAAATAATCCGATATGTGGATAGGGTCACGTCACGGGCAGTTCTGCACGGCACTGCAGCTTTATGTACAAGTCAAAAGTGTAATGAGACACAATGAGAATCATTATCTCATAAAGCGTTTGGAGTTCCAAGGACGTAATGAGTTTACAGAGTTAAACGCAGTGGCGTTTTTGTCGTTAAAATGAACGGGGCGGGTCGCGGCCTCTGGTAGAGGAAGAGAGTGATGTGAAAAGGTTTTCCCTTGCTTTAGAGCGGCTCCTTGCAGACTGCAGATTCCTTCTTGTTAGGTTTCGATTTCAAATGCGTCTCGAGAAGTGGAGCACTGCTCTCGGCCAAGTGTTGAGCCTGCGTTACTGGAAACCAGCTGCAGAGAGACTCCCAGAGGTGTGTGTGTGCCAGGATCACCCCTTACCACCAATTAATCCACAAAGGCTTTCTAAAGAATCAATTATTAATAACAAGAGGTACTTCACAGGAGCCTGCCTTTCTTGTAGCACCCCTCTCTCTCGTCCTTTTGGGTCCTTCACTTGGGATTTGAAATTTCAATTGAACCGTGCTTTATTGCCATAGCCAATGTTTAACAATCGCATTGCCAGAGCATTTACATACAACTATATAGGAATAAAGCGCCGAGCTATTGCTTTCCTTCACTTTGTCACCGTTCCAAATCATTTATGCATCCATCCCTCTCTCTCTCTCCCCACCACACCTTCCCGCGGCGGCGCAGGCTTTTCTCAGGTAACACTGCTGCATTCCAGCAGAGGACAGCGATACGACCGCATTGTGCTAGACACGCAGAGCCTAGGAAAATCCCCACCCTTGCTTTAATGATGTTGCAAGGGAACAGCGTGCCATCTACTTTGGTAACCCTATCGGCACTGCACGCTCGTCTGCTGTGAGCTGGTGCATCGGAGCGGTGTCTCCAAGTCTCATGTCATAGCGCCCGACTAAACAGCACTATCATGCTCTGTGCGGCTCCTAATGGCTCTTGCGGAAAGGGGCCCGGCTCAAGCGGATGTCCGCCGCCTGTTCCGTAATTGGCACTTAGACAGCAGGACAGACACGGGGAGCGCGCGCTGCCGATGGCTGCGTATATACTGCTCGACTGTTATTATGCAGGAATAATTGGATTTTTTTTCTTTCCGTTCCCTCACTCCCACACTTTTCCATCAAGCATTTAAAGTAGACGAGCCACTGTGACATGACGCCGCGACTCAACCTTGATTACTTGTATGAATGATCACATTGTGTCCGCTAACACAAATATCTGGAGATAATTACATTGAGTGGGTGGGCAAACGACACGGAATTGAATACAGAAAACCAACGTCCACCCCATATTAGATTTTGTTTAGATGTTGAAAAAAATTGAAAGCGGTAAATGAATGAAGGCCCGATGACTAAAACGCTGTGTACGGAATCTTTTAGCATGTGAACCTTCGGATACGTGACGGGTGACGCGTGCGTGCATGTACAGCCACTGAAAAAATGAAGAGACCAATCCAGTTTTGTATTGCGGAAATTCCAGCCCTGTGTGTATTGAATTTCAACAGAAATAAAACTGACATAAAGTCACAGCAATGTGAAAGACATATTGACATATATTCACTTGACATATCACTGCTGTCCTTCCGAAACCTCGTATCTCCATATTTCATGATTTTAATTTTTTGCCATAATCATTATTATTAGTCACCCTTTATGTTTGTCACTGGGTTTTGCAAACATGTAACTAATGAAAAGTATTAAAAAGTGCTTGTCAACTTTAACAACACTGTATGCAATCATTGAAAAGGTTTTTTCATTTCCTAAAAACAGCAAATTTGGAGATACGAGGTTTCAGAAGGACAGCGACGATATGTACAATTTTGAACTTATCCCAAAATGCATGTAAAAACAGTATTGTGTTGTTTAAACTTGAATATGAACTTATTTTCTTTGCAGTATTCAAGATCTGCAAACATTGCATCTTTTGTTATTTTGACTCCTTTTAATTTTCTCCAAATGGATGCAAAAAACCCAACATTTTCATTTGGAATTTGGAAGAAATGTTTTCACTAGTTTACAGAATGAAACAAACATTTTCATTTTAATTAAACACTGTAAATAGTTTATTTAGAAAAACTGAAAAAATCATATTTTGCGGGGTCTCTTAATATTTTCCATGGCTGGATGCATTTCTGGTGCTGTTCAAGCCAATCCTGATTTGACGGCATATTAGGTGAGGTTATGGCTTATTTGTATTCCACAGATGTTTTGTAACCTGTCAACCCTGTTTGCATTATTTTATGCGACTGCCAGACATGTGTTTAATGCATAGACTCCACACGGTTTGAAAGATCATCTTAGCATTCTAACGTCCTACGTCTGGACTGCCGCCACGTCCTTGAGTGCACATTCAGATATAGCAGCACCCTTGTGAATCTCCCATCAGCTCCGCCGAACATCATCTGTTCACCCAACATGCAACTCAATATGTGGTGAGGACATCACATTGCACAGACGGATGGCACATGACACACACACATCTGCGTGCTTTCACCTTTAGGGTGCATTACAGCCAGAGTCAGGAATGTTTTGTTTGTTTACGGACAGTTTTTGTCTTTGGTATTGATAGATTTCTACATTTCTGTGTTAGATTTTACAGCTCTCTGCTGTCAGCCATCATGGTAGATTTAATGCGTTTGCCATATTAAGTTTTGCAGTGTCTCACATGTACGTATATGAAAAAAACATTTTAGTAACGCATTGAACAACACTGTTGAATACAGAATGAATCTGACAGCTACAGTGTCTTGCGAGGACACTAAACCCTCTGCTGTAGTCCTGAAATAGAATAAATATATCACATAAAAACAGATCAAAAACACTAAACTCTATCCATAATGCACCATTTTAAAGCATCTCTGGATGGATGGGAACGTTCCACATGCTTAGTGCGTCAAATTACAGCAGAGAAAATGCTCCCATAACGTCTAGCCTAAAGCGTCTCTCATCCCCTTCAATGCAAGAAACGAAAAGAAAAGGTTTTAACCTTTCATGGTAATTTGATCCGGCTTTTAAATCATTCCCAGCTCGCAGTACGACTTGATCGTGATCAGGCCAGCTAGCGTGCGTGTTCCCCTCTTCCTCTGTTATCGATCAAATCAGGCTCCGGCGTTTAGTGAACTGATGAAGGACCAGGTATGAAAATTGATTAATGGCCTCTTCCCTGTCACTCGTATTCAGTGGCCGTTTGAAGGAATATAATACTCGGAATATATCTCTCCATCTCTGTGTCAGCATTGAGCTTAGCTGAGGTTTCTGTAACGCACAAGAGGGTGACATTGAAACATGGATCGGTTCCTTTTTATCATTTATTTATTTATTTACGTTTAAATGAGTGCGAGTGCAGGTGCAAGGCTGTGCGGGGTCCTCGCCGTATACATCACATTTGGAGACCACACGCACACGCTCGCTCTTTTCTAACATGATGTGACAACATTTGATGATGTGTGACTAGTGGAGTGCAGAGCTGATGACTCAATGTGGCGGGAGGCACAAGGACATGTGGTGTGCAAGACTCTTTATCATCTGTGTGTGTGTGTGTGTGTGTGTGTGTGTGTGTGTGTGTGTGTGTGTGTGTGTGTGTTGGTAGAGGAGAACAGCAGTGATCAATTCAGTCCAACTCACAAAACGTAAATGGGCGATTCCATGGAAAGGTCAACCTTACCCTAAAAAAATGAAAGTAGCTCAGATGTCACTATGTGGTGGTTTAAATAACCATGTGAGATATTGAAAGCATTTATTGTTTTGTTAAAGCACGATTCTCCATAGTCTGTTAAGTGGTGCTTTCAGAATCGTCACATCCATAACGGTCCACATTCCTTATAAATGGGAACACGAAAATGAAAATGGAATAAATATATTATGTTCTATTAAGAGCCTTCCCTTCTCAATTCGTTAGGCATTATTCTGGTTTCTGCATTTTAAGTCAAATTTCAGAAAAACTGAAACTGGAAGTGCTATTGCACCAGTGTTTACGTAAGTGTATCAGATTTTTACACAAAAACAGTATTATCACGATATATATTGAATTAAAAGTAACACTTGTTTTCTGCAGGGAGGAGGAGATGACCGTTTGTAACCATTGTCGCTCGACATCTAAACCAGTGCTAAATTGTGTGCAATATTATAATTTGTGTAGTATTAAAGCAAAATATTGATAAACATGGTTTTTAATATCACGCTTGGTGTCAATACTGATATATTGTGATATGGTTTATGTCTTGCAAAACGGTCTAATATTTCTGTATGCGTGTGAGAGTGTGATATAAGTATATACTTTATTTCATCCCCACTATATCAAAATGTTGTTAGTGCCAGTTTCATATTCATGTACCATAATATTTGGATTGTAATATTATTATGTACTATCGTGGTGTCTGAAAAACAGTTATGCCATTACAAACAATATCATGCTATATTTTGGTACTGTACTTATGAATATTTTGAAGCTTATGCAGTCGTCCTGTGATCTCTTACAATGTTATTGAAACAAACTAAAATGTTTCACTGCAATAAATTAGAGATTTAGATTGCTTTAGTTTATTGAATGAGTCCCTCCAGCCTGACGTTTCACCATGTCCGTGCCGAATACAGCAATGATTTAATTCAGCTGCTCTCCATCAAATTAGCCTAACTTGGACGTGACCCCTAAACCCACCCAGCTGTCATGTGATGGCAATTAACAGTAGCTGCTTCTCAAATAGCCTGGAGGGAAGAAAGATTTCGGAGGGAGAGCCTTGAATGGCTCTTGTCCGTAGTTCAGGAAACCCTTCTGCAAAAGATGAAGGAATTTTAATGAAGGCACAGGAAGTCTTTTTAAGCTAAATGAATTGTGTTTGACTCTTGACAAAAAGACTCGAGCTCATTGACTTCCTCGGTTATGGTTTCGCTTCTGCGTGCACGCCCGAGAGTCCCTTGACTCTACCTGCATCCTCTTAATGGAAAAAAACTCTTTCCGTTTGAACTCTAATGCGATTTATAAACCAAATTGGAGCTTGATTATATCGCTACCGTAATTGGCATAAAGACAGAACTGAGAGTCGGCCTGCAAAATTACATTTTAAAAAATTAATTCGCCGACTGAGGTGCCAGACGTTTGGAATAAGTGTTTTTGAACCACGATACCGCTCTGGCGCGGCTTTAATGAATTTGACAAACTGAAAAGCAATCACGACCCGCTAGCTAAATGCTTTGAACAGAGACGTTTCTAATTGATTGATAAGACCTCACGATGCCCGCCTCTTTGTTGCCGGGGCAACGGCGGTTGGCGGACTGTCGCCGTCTGCACGGCTCTCTGAACGGCCTGGTCCGCAAAGCGAGCGGAATATTCGGATGTTAATTTCAGCGGGAAGATTGCGAGAGGAGGGGAGAAAATGCTGTCAGACTGTTTCTCGTGACAATAAAGAGGAAGTCATTGTCGGATTAAAATGGACTGCTGCGGATTTGCGGGCTTCCATCTTCCGTTCATATGCAAATGAGCGCGCGCTGATTGTTTCCTCCTATTTGAATGTGCGCCGCTTGCCCCCAGGGGCTGGAGATTTCCAGGGTCACGGAGAGACGGGGTATTTAAGTACAGAGAACTCCTAATGTGATGTACGAATGAACTCAGAATTTTTCCCTAAACCTCAGATGTCCTTTGTTAATACGCATTTATTTTACGTTTCTCATCCCTTCTGATTAAGTCAAACTATTCGTTTACTTTTTCCATACGTGCCAACGTAGTTAAACCTTGACCTCGGCGAGGAAAGAGGCGGAGTGCTTATTGAATATGTTTAAGAGAAATTAGCATAGATCTACATAATAAGGAGGTGGTGATGATTATTCATGCGTCGCAAATGCTTGAGAGGTCGGACGATTCCGGTGAATAATCCTTTACTGTCATTAAAGCGCGGCCGCAGATGTGAGCGCGTCCCCTGCGCAAACCTGATATGTGGCGTGGGTGGAGAAGTTTGATTGCAAACTGAGTGTGAACCTTTGCTTGCTGCGCTGTCGTGAGAGAGGAAGATGTTGTTAGTTCTGTCTGGGTGAATGTTTGTGTAACTCCGTCATGACATTAACAGTGCGTGGGCCTGACGTTAACAAGCTGGAGTGTGGTTGGGTGTCTGGTGCAGTGTGTTTTTCTCTAAATTAAAGCAATTTATTTCTACTCTGAGTTCTGCCAGGAGAACGTTATGAAGCGTATGGACCGGTGCTCTGGTACCTGTGTGGTCTGATTCTCTTTGTAGTTGTTTTGAAGGTCAAAGACGTGAGTAAGTGTGGTGAGAAGGTTTTGTGGAGAGGACTGAACTAACTTCATCTTGACTTTATACATGATTTCAGCTGGACATCCCTCTCTGCTTTTTTGTGTTATTTTAGTCTAATGTGAATTTAACATGCACTTTTAGACGGTTATATGACTCTGATGCCTGGGTTTAAGCTTGTTTATCTAATAATGAAAACAAACTCAATTACAAAATTTTGACATGTTTTTTTTTTTCAAATAAACTGCATCCCATATGAAACTACAGATACTGTAACTGCTCTCTAAAACCTGTTCTATTTATTTCCTAGTCAAGGAGCTGTCAATCCAAATCTCACTATAGCCAATGAAAGTAAAGTGCCCTTAAGGCCCGCCCACATGTGAGTTTGAGCTAGAAAGGCTTGAACTTGAGAAGCATAAACAAAATGATTCCTAAACCAAAGGAATTTTTTCAATTGCGTTTATTGTTTTCATTATGAGAGTGTTTTTTTTCGTCTTTCTCATTGTACTGTATATTTTTGTAACAAAAAATCCAATATTGTTTGGCTATTTTTATTAAACTGGATGTGATAAAAGTACAGGTTAATTATACTTCATATAACCGTATTGCACAATTTTCTTAGTTTTTACAAAATGTTAAATTTATGGACAAACTTCTAAAGCAAACTGTCGATCATAATTTTCTAACTAGCAGATTAGGTTGTTTATTAAACCTTTTAACTGATATCGTTTAACTTTATATTGAGCATCAGTTGATTCAAGTCAAGTTTGCCCATCATCAGTAATGGTAATAATTAAAATGAATGGATTAAACCAATTCTTGTGTTGTGTTGAATGACCCAGTTACATTGGGCTGAAATGAACGATAATAAATACAGAAATGTAAGGTCTTTATATATATATATATGTATATATATATATTGTCATAAGGAGTAAAAAATAACATTTTCTTTTCTTGCTGCTCCAACTTTTTATAAATGCAGTTTTACCACAGTGATGCGTTGTGGCCATTTCACCAAAATTTGATCTCATTTTTTCTATCAATATGCAAATATTTTTTTTATCTGATTTTTATGTACTTATTTGTTTTTGCATCCCTCTTAGAAAATAGCCCTTCTGATTGACACCTGTATCTTTGACAAGTTCACCTCCTTCAGCCTGCTTGTGTTTGAGCATGAAGCCAATGGCAGGCCAAGTGTTAAGGGCCGTTCACATTATAACGATAACTATACAAATATTGCGGTCATATTTTGGAGAAAAGACGTTCGCGAATGAAAAGGAAAGGATCAGCAGGTCATCTCCATTCATTTTAGTGACTGAGAACACTGCAGCGCGCAGTCTTAAAATAATCATAACGTTATTGTTATAGTCCGCTGGTGTGGACGCAAATATAGTTATAGTTACAGTTATCGTTATCGTTGTAATGTGAACGGCCCTTTACTGAATGCAATTCACTAGTTTCGTCAGTATCCCTCCTGTAATGATTGCTTTTCACGTCTCCAGCGCAAAGCTCTAGAAGAAGACCAGCCATTTATTTCAGAAGAAATTCTGCAATTCTAAAAAGCTTTAATGCAGTATGTTATCGACTATGAGCTTTTAATGGCAGGAGCACTCAATGCCCACATGCACAGAGGGCTTAGAGCTCTCTCTCTCTCTCTCTCTCTCTCTCTCTCTCTCTCTCTCGCTCTCTCTCTCTCTCTCTCTCTCACTCTCTCTCTCTCTCTCTCTCTCTCGCTCTCTCTCTCGGTCTCCCTCTCCAAGAAAGCTTCCTCCTACCTTTGCTGCAGTAACTCTAATGTATAGATCTTCTTGAGAGCTTAATGGGCTAATGCGTGTGGTAATATTTCTGGGTCAGAAAGACTCATATGTGTGTGTATACTGTAGTGTAATCTTAGGGCCTTCCTCAGGCCTCCGCTGTCCGGATGCGAGGGATCTCAAACCCTCTCCCTAAATAGCCGGCATTCTTTCCCTCGCCCCAAGAGGCCCCGGGGGTAGAGTTGAGGAAGGGAGAGCAGTGCTCGCTGTGTCCTGCTCTCGTCCCTGTGATGCTAGGGTCACGCCGTGTACTATCGATCACCACCGTCAGCAGCGAGGCTGAGAACACGTGCACGTGTGTGTGTGTGTGCTGGGAATACAGTCCGCGGGAGAAACCAAATTGTTATGGAAACTAACTCCGGTAGAAAAAAGGATTACATGCTGTGTGTCTATGGGCGATACACGGCATTGTGCACACATGATCTGGTCTTGTAGCGTAAGCATGGTTTTCTTGGCGAGTATAGGATTAAACTATAGATTGTTGTGGAAAGTGTGCATTTTTTGTACATAATACAAATGCATAGAAACAGTCGGTGGATCCAAAGCTTAAACCATATCGTTTCAGAAAGTGTGGAAGTTTGCGCAACTGTGAATAAATGGTGTTAAAAAAATGATGCCAGATCCCATATGGCGCATCGCATGCGACGTTGCAGCATGTGTGGTGTAGCGCCGCACGTTTCCCCGCCATGATGCAGAGAGAGTATTGTGTATGCGTGCGCTCTTGTAGATTTCCACAGCCTCAGCATAATCACAGTTGGTGGATGCATGGGTTAACTTCACATACTCGGCAGGCAGCGCAAGAAAGCTGACCTGAAAGAGGTCAATCTCTCTCTCCGAAGAACAGCGGAGGAGAAATAATGAGAGAGCGTGAGGCAGACGGACACACGAAGGGAGGGAGAGAGAGAGAGAAAGGTGGGAGGAGAGGAGACTCGGCCATTCGAAACCCATTTTCGAGGGCTCTCCAGGAAGTAGTAATTGTTTGGTGACTGGAGCACTCTTTAGGGAAATGAAGGCTATCTGGGCGTGCAGAGAAGAGATAATGTGTGTGCACATCACTCACCCTTTAATAAAGAGCAGAGCCCGGCTGCGCACCGGCCAACCCTGGGATACGGCGCGAGGGCGGGAGGGAGGGAGGGAGGGATGGATTAGCTGTAGTAGAAGAGGGGGGAGGAGACAGTTTATACAAGCCAGGCTGCGGAAGAAGAGGGGGTTGGATGGACAGATTACAGTCATTAGATCGGTGGAAGACGGGAATGAGAGATGTGTCACGCAAGGTCCAAATCATTTAATTAGCAGACAATAACGTTTTCTTCTCTGAGAGAGTATAGAAGTGCAACTGAATTCATAATATTTCAAAAAACAAAAAAGGCTGTTTGGACACTTGTCTGAAGCTGTAGACAGGAAATAATGGAGGGGGCTAAGGGCTGGAACTGGGAAAATCTCATTCAAACCGACCCAGCTCAATACCTTCAAGCATGTACACTAGGTTTCAACTTTTCTATATTTTCTTTGATATTTTGTTTGCATTGTATATTTCCCAAGCTTTGTGAATATTGCAATGATTTAAATGCAGTTTTTTTGACCACTTTGTTTCCTAGAGACCGTGCCTGTAGGCCGCTTTGACTCCCACTCTGTGTCAGCCCGTTGCAAGTATGAGTGTTAAGATAAATGTTCAATATAGGAAAACTGTTGAATAGTTTTTCTCAATATATTTGCTTGGGTATTTTCTTAATTATTTTTACTGCAGTTTAGTCATATGTTGATGCATATACAATGCATTATATAAATATATTTTTTGATTATTAAATGTGTGTGTGTGCGTGTGCGTGTATATATGTGTATTCTTTAAGGAAATACTTATTATTTTACTATTTGCTTGACATTTTGCTTTAAACATTGTACTTTGCATCATGTTTTCTCTAATTAGAAGTCACAACAGACACGTTCACGTCAAAACGACTTTTCCCCCTAGTATTACAACTTAAATGTCATATTGGTATAACTTTATTCACATATTTTCTTTGAGACTTAACTTAACAATCCTATGACTTCATTCTTGTCGTTTTTACTTTATCCTCAAGAAATTAGCACTATGTTCCTGTAATCTTCATTTTTTTATCATGGCGCTAAAGTGTGCTTGACGAATTGAATCAAAAGTGTTAAAATATGTAGAGACAATTTTGGGGTGCAGAATTAATATAGTTTTGATTTTAGTTTTATTCATATTTTAAATTAATTTAGATTTTTAGTTTTTAGCAATTTTGGTATATGCTTTTGTCATTTTATAATTTATTTGTTTATTTTTATGTTGCTATATAATATTAATTAATTTCTATTTTAGTTTTATTTTAGTTTATTATTATAATTTTAGGTCATGTTTGTTTGATTTCAATGAACAGAGACATTTTCAAAGTTTTAAGTTTAGTAAACTAAAATAACCTTGCTGGGGTGGTACCCTTAGGGGTTTTGTACACCTAACATGTAACTGTACATTTAAAGGTACACAATAGGTCCTTAGGGTACAAGTATGTATAACATACATGTTCTGTATGAAAATTAACCACTCCAGTGACGATAAAAATTCTGCACTGACAGTGTATTTATGTAGTACATTTTGACAATGTTGCATAGTCTCAAAAAAATTTTGAGAAAAAAGAAGAAATATATATACAGTAGCTTACATAGGGAATAGAACATATGGCATAAATGCACATGTTATTGTCCCCATAGATAATTATATGATGTATCAACTAAAACACTGCATACCTTCACTGGGACATTCGGTCAATTAGGACTGTATGCTGTAACTTACTGTTCTCAAACAATAGTGCATTACAGACATTATTTGAAAATAATTCTCAGAAGAGCTCATGTTTTAATAACAGACCCGTCTCTTGAGCACTAAAGATTTACACGGTACAGGATGGCGGCCGCTGATGTGTGTTGCTTCACAGACACCGACCCAGAGTGTGTGTGTGTGTGTGTGTGTGTGTGTGTGTGTGTGTGTGTGTGTGTGTGTGTGTGTGTGTGTGTGCGTGTGTGTTTGTGTGTGTGATTCCTGTTGAGTCTGCTGTAAAGGCAACATCATCTCTCCCCTTCCCTTTAATCCGGGCCCGTCTGACGGCGAAGTGAGCGTCTTTGACGTTTCAAAGGCTTCCCCCATCATGACTCCTGACACACTACACACCCCGACGCGCTATCGCCGTGCCCCTGACAGCTGCACAAATTGGCTGAAAGAGGTGTCTGCAGCGAGGACTTTGATCAGCTGAGCTTTTGCTCTCTCGCGCTCTGTCTGCATCCGTCCTGGCGTCGTGTTGCGAAGGCCGGGCTGGCGATCTGCAGAGGGGAGCTGGGTCGGGTGGGTCTGATAAGCTGCTGCTCACAGGGGAAGATTTTCGTTCGGTTGGATCATGCGTGTTTGTATGATTGTCTGGAGCCGTGTCAGACATGTATATGGTATGTGTAGTTTCTGGGAACTGGGTGGATTTATTGTATCCAGATTTCTTGTAGGGGTCTGGCGTACTAAGCCACAGTTACTGTATGTATGAATGTACGTGTGCGTTAGTGTTTCAGTTTTGCCTTACTTCTAGAAGTACCCAATTTCATTGCATTGTATCATCCACGATTGACAAGGTGTCTATCCACGTGTTGTCTATACCAGTGGTTCTCAAACTTTTTCGTTGTAAGGCCCCCTTTGTGTAGAGTGCATCGCTTTGCGGCCCCCCAAATAAAGACTTATAATCTTAAATGTAACATTTTTATTTCAACAAAAACATATTCGGTTATACAATGCTGAAACATCAATTCTTTTGTCTGGTGGTCTTATTTTTCTGATGTTTGATTGCATAAAATCTATGATCAATTTCTATATTTCATGAAATGCCACAAAATCTGTGGCCCCCTGGATCCATCTCGGGGCCCCCCCACGGGCCACGGCCCCCAGTTTGAGAACTACTGGTCTATACCACTGATTCTGGACAGCCACTTTTTTGACGTTTGAAATCAAATCTTGATGTAGGCTGAATTCGTATCCCCATTACGTCTAAGTGCATCGGTTAGTAAATTATTCAATATCAATTATTAAATATTGCTAAGTGTTTGCTCTTCCATATTTTAAGAGTCTTAAGAGTTCTTGATTATGTGATTAAGGTCCAATCCTAATTCTAGCCCTTACCCCTACACTTTCCCCTACCCCTCCGTTTGGCGCGTCACGTGAAGGGGTAGGTGTGTTTCAATTCTCTTTTGGTCGGAGGGGTAAGGGTAAGGGCCAGATAGCCCTTCAAACGAAGATTTTTCGGGACCTCACTTCAAACGAAGGGCTAAGAGAAATTTCCAAAATGGCTGCTCACTCGAGCAAGCAGGCCCATAAATGTAAGTAATTTTTGCCATTATTAAGGATTTTTATGACAATTTTTCATTTTATGTATGTTACATTCAAACTTGCGTTTGTATTTACGGTGGTGTTCTTTTAACGTTTGCAAAAAAAATCGCTAAGGTTTGCTAGCGGACAGCACTGATTGCACGATATTAGAAAATATCTTTTCATGTCATATACCCGGTGCATCGGCGCATGTCCTCTGACGTAACGTTAGGAGCTAGCTACGACGTATGATGACGTATACCAGTGTAGTAGTGGTGTCCCATTTCTTAGCGGAAAATTTGTAACCCTTCCCCTTGCCGCTTTGTTTCAAGGGGCAAGGGGAAGGGGCGAGGGGTCGGCGAAGGGGTAGAAAATAGAATTGGGATTGGGCCTAAGTATCAGTTTTATCTCAAATGTTTCTCTTAGAACCTTTAAAGTAGAAAATACTGTAGAAACTACTTTTAAAAATCGTGGATGTAGTATCAAGTTGTGTGTGTATAGCAAAGCTCGGATTATTTGGTTTCTGGAGGAATTTGATGAGACATGACCGAGATCTTTAAATTCGATTGTAGACTTCAAGGAATAATTCACCCCAAAATGAAAATTCTGTCATCATTTACTCACCCTAAAGTTGGTTCAATCTTGTATACAGTTCTTCGTTCTGTATAACACAAAAGAAGGTATTTTAAAGAGTGTTGGGAAACGAAACCATTCTGGGGCACTATTGACTACTATAGTAGATGTTATCCTTCTGCGGTGCAGTGCCCCAGAACTGTTTGGTTACAAACATTCTTCCAAATATCTTTTTTTGTGTTCAGCAAAACAACCAAATTTACACAGGCTTGAAACACCTTGAAGGTGAGTGCGTTTTTTGAGATTTTGAAACTCAATTGAGATTACATTCTCGGGAGAGAATCCTAGAAGCAAAAATCTCAATTTCTTTCTGTTGATGCTCATTGCTGTCTATACGAAACGATTAAGATTTTAAAAAATTGCTTATGTAATACTACAGCGTAACTAAAATAAAAAGTATGTTACTTTACTCTTAACTTTAAAGGGTATTTTTTACATAAGATGTGTAATTCGTCACCACCTAGAACTGGTGCATAATTTGTTGTTGACGCAAGCTTGTTTTTGTCATAGCCCGTCATATTCATATTCTGTAAAATCCCCTACATTTTTAATCCCAACATGAGGTGTACGTTTCCATCGAAGCTCGGTCAAACAAATGTCTGTTGTGACGGCACTTTGTCATCTCTCTCTTGTTCCCTGTCTGCGCGTTGTATTCCTGAGAACTCAATGGCTTCATTCATAACTGTAGCCTGAGGCGCAGGGGTGTGTGAAGTTTATGAATGCAGAATCTATCCAGCCCACGATAGGCCTGTCTCCCTGTCTGTCTGTCTGTCTGCCTGCCTTTCTGACTGTCTTTCTGACTGTCTGGAGGAAATTGCAGGCGGTGTGGAAGTGCAGGTAATAGATTAATGCCAGGGGAGACTTGCCAGTGTACAGCATGCACAACTGACAGCCAATGATTATCGCAAACAGAGAGAGAGAGAGAGAGAGAGAGAGAGAGAGAGAGAGAGTAAGAGAGCAAGTGCCAGACAGGCTTACACACATACAGCCCGTCACATGCTGTAGACTTCACAAAGACAGCTCACACACAAATAATAGCTCTCGTGCTATAGTCTTATTGTCGAAGTGATGTTTCTATATCTGACTGTTGTGTCTAGCAGAGCATTGAACCTTTTATGTGCTGTTTAGAATGGATGCTAATCATGGGCCAATCAGATGCGACCTGGTGACTTGTTTAATACGATTTTAATAATAATACGATTTTGATAATTGTGTAGATTTGCAGGACAGTTTGTTGTCATTTTTATTGATTTAATAATGTGAAATAAAGTGTTTGTGAAAATGTGCACGTGCAAATACATAGATATGCACAGCCTTTTATAATGTAATTATATACAGCTGCTGGGTTCATTTCATCAGCATTTCTAGATGTAATGTGGTCATTCCAGTCCAGTGTCTGTTGAATTTCAACAAAATCAAACCTCAGGAGGGACATAAAGTCATCCAGCAGCAATGTGAAAGACTGACAGCATGACAAGACACGTGATAAAAATCCAGGTTATCACATAAAACATTTTTGGGAACTCTTCCTAAATTCATGTACTGTTGTACTGCCTAAAAGTGAATATGAACTTGTTTGCAGTATTTGAGGTCTGAAAAAATACTGGGCATCTTTTCTGTTGTTTTGACCTGCTTCTCCAGTTTTTATTTTTCTGCAAATAAATGCAAATAAAACTATATTTTATTTTAAAAACGTGTCTCTTATTTTTTTTGCGGCTGTATGACATCACTTAATGTGTTTCTCAATCAGGGGCTGAGGCTCACTTCGGGACCTTAATGCTTGAAAGTATTTAATATAAGACAAAACAAGCATTAAAATAAGCTAAATCAACAAACTGAACACAGACAATTTGTTTTTGTAACAAATGTACATCTTTCTAGTTATGGCTAGAATATTTCAGAATGGTTTTTGGATAGAAATTGTGTTCACATATTGTTGTCTTATCTGCTTTCTAACGGGTGAGAGATTATTATTTAAAGTGTGCATTACAGTAATCCTATAAAGATCAAAGAAATTGCAAATAACACGTACTGTTTGTCCTGCAGCAGTCATATGCCCCGCCCCCTCCACCCATGGCTCCGCCCAGCCCCAGCACCAACAGCAGCAGCCACTGCGGAGCGGAGCAGCTCAGTAAAACCAACCTGTACATCCGGGGCCTTCCGCCTGGCACCACCGACCAGGACCTCATCAAACTCTGCCAACCGTGAGTGTGGTTCCACAGCTGTCGCTGTCTGTCACTAACTCTGTCTCTTTGTCTAAGCATTATTGCCATCTACATCCCACCCGCTCCGTACCTATTTATAGTCGCGAAAGACTCGTATGCACCGTCATAGATATACATAAGCATTATCACAATCATGTCAATGCAGGCAGAGAAGGTCATGGTGGCAGCGTTTGGTTAGGGGAAGAATATGGGCCTGTAAATGGAGTCGGCATCATTAGTGGAGCGAGGTCATTATGAAAGGCCGTAAGAGGACCAGGGGGGCAGCTTGCATAATCTTCTCTGATGAGTCATTCAGATATCAATCTACTGTCTTGCGTGGGGGCTTTCTGCCTTCAAACCCTAGACGTTTATTCCGCTGTGATGACCTTTTGTGAATATATTTGAGTTTGCTTGTGTAGAGCGGGCTATGGTTTCTAGGTGACCTTTAATGCAGGGCGGGTTGTCAGAATGCTGAAAGTTTCAGTAGTCAATACGCGTTTTGATATGACCAAATATTTAATAGCAACTGATTATTATGCAATACTACCAATCCTTGACATGGGGAAAAATGATTGTGGTGACGGATGAGAATTCGTTCACACTGTTTATTATACAGTACGTGAGCAAGTTTTACTGATTCGTTCCCACAAATGATCATCACATGATTTTTAGGTAAATCGTGCTCAAGTTTTATTTAATTTGTTCACTTGTTTTAGGTCAATCATTCTCATGTTTTTATCATTTGTTTCCTTGTTTTATAAAAACCTTAATGCCTTAATTGTTTTATGCTCATGATTAGTCAATGAACACCATCAACGTTGCTCTGTCCATAGCAGCAACTATGTCTTTAATTGTTAAGCAGTGATGGTTTTTTACTTAAGACACAAGAGAATGAATTAGCAAAATTGTCATGTGCAAAGCTTGGTAGAATACAAAGAAATTATGTAAGGATAAACAAATTCAGTTGAAACAATGGCACATATTGTAGCTTTCAAGTATTTCTTTATTAGGTAAACATTTTTTCCAAGATTTAAGTAAGCGTTCAGACACCGCAATGCCTAATGCACAAAATCCATTATTTCGATTTTTTTGTACCGTTTGTTATGAATAAAAAAGCCTGAAGAGACACATTTTGTGAAAGTCATTGTTTAAAATATTTTTGGAGCTTTGGTGTACCGACTTTTCATATATTTTTTGCTATAATTTGTTTTGGTCGAGCACCCATTTCAAGTTGTGGTATTTGGTTACATATTGCCGCTGTCCTTCTAAAACATCGTATCTCCATATTCCGTATTATTATTAGTCACACTTGATGTTTGTCACTGAGTTTTGCTATATTTAACCAATGAAAAGCATTACAAAATGCTTGTTAACTTTGGTACACCACAGTATGTCATCATTTAAAAAGCACAGTGGTTTTTTCCATTTTCTGAAAGACGTGAAAGAAGTGTATGAATGATGCATGGAATTACATTTTACATTTTAAAAGGCTGCTACTTCTAATGCCCCCAAATGTTCCATGTCAAAACTCACAATGGTGAAACCTCCAGCCACGACACACGTGCAGGTCTCTCCATCTCTCCCAGGGTCTCGGACTACTGTGGTCCCGGTTAGCCCAAGGCCTTGAGCGGGATTGGAATAAAAAATTCATGATTATGAAAGTTTTATTAGCGGCTGCTACCGTGCCAAATGGGCAGTAACATTTTGGAAAGGTCAAAAGGGTTCGCCTTGGGGCTCACTTCCAAAGCTCAGCAGAATAAAGAAAGTGCCCACAAACACTTTTTTAGCATAACACCATAATGATTTAGGTGGCATGCATGCATGTGTGTACCCCAGTGTGGAGATCTAAAGGTCCCTGCCGCACACGTGCGAAAGCGCACATATGCACGGACGGTCAGTGACCCCTTTTCATTCTCGCGTCGTGTCGGGAAGGGCAGTGAAAAGTGCTTCTGTCAGGCTGACATTTCCGAGATCTTCTCCAGTGATTTCCTGCGGAAGATTGGCAGCGTTTTGAGGCTGAAGGTACAATAGGGTTAGACTCTAAAGATGAAAAACCTGGCCTCAGCGGAATCCGAAACCCCGGCCGTATAAAAACCAGCTCTTGTAGTTTTCAGCTTGCCTTTAATGAGATAATCCTGTAATTGAAGAACGACGTAACAGCAGAATGGTAGCAAATTGTGACTTGGAGACAAATACGTAGATTTTATGATCGCTATGGTGTTGTGTTAGAAGAGGTAAAAAGGTCAGGTTGAAGGACGGTTACATTTACTGAGACAAAAAAACCCTCCAGAAAATGTGCCAGGGCGTTTTCATAAAAGGGTTGAATATGAATCATGAATTTTTAATGAAAGCCTTGGGTGAACACGTTGTCATCATGTTTATGTACTTTCATTATGCATCTGCGATGTGTGTGTATGTTGGTAGGGTGGGGAATCATGTGTGTGCCAGTTCATTACTTTTCCTTTCCATGAGTCGATATCATGGAGTATTAAACCTCAGGACAGAATTTTACAAAACCATTTAAAATAATTGCATTTCAGAGCCCCTCATTACATCTCTGATTTGAATCTAATGCTACAGAGAGAAAGAGAGCACCATCCAACTCAATTCCACTCACACTTGGAGCAAGGTTAGAAGAAATAAATGAGGATTTCATTTCAGTTACGTTCTGTACGTGAACGCTCTTTGCCCAGTGTGTCTGTCAGTGTGTGTGTGAACCCCGACGCCGTCACTTGGAATGGTCTTGTAGTCGACAAATGTACCGTACATGTGGTCTATATAATGGTGTGACGGCAAAAAATTAGAAAATGAAGATGAATCCAATGAATATAAATATTAATGACATAAAATAATATTATTACCAGTTTGTTTTCAACATTTTTGCTGTCACACCATAGGACACATGTAAAGGATATTGGTCAACAACCCATCCACAGATTTACATTTATGTATTTGGCAGATGCTTTTATCAAAACATTCAAAGCATTTAAGTTAAGAACCTTTTATCAGTATGTGTCCCTTAGGATCAAAGCCACGACCTGAATGATGATAACACAAGTAAACTATAGAAACACCGTCTGCACAGTTGAAATGCTTCATTCGGAAAATTCTACATAATCCTTTCCCATTGTGTGATTAAGTATTTTGGATAATTTTATTATGCTTTCAGCAACCAATAAGAATGTGACACTTTAAATCCTTTCTGTTTAAATTCACTTTTCCTTCAAAAATGAGCTGTATGCTCATGCATTGAGTTGATGTTTAACTTGGTCATGTTTGTTTCTTATCCGTATTTTGAGAATAAATAATATAATAAATCATTACTGTTTGTCACTGTTCATATCTAACAAATAAAAAGCATGAAAAAGTCCTTGTCAACTTTGACAAAACATTATTTATTCATTTAAAAAGTTCAGGGTTTCTCCACTTCCTGAAACGCAGTGTGTTTGGACATCCAAGGTTTCGGAAGGACAGCGACGATATAAAACTGAACATGGATCGGAAAGCTCGGATAATACAAAACATTGAAAGGAAATGAGTTATTATTGAAATCTCTGACTGTGGTTTGCTGAGTAGAGTTTGCGAGATTCAAACTCTTGTGAAATTCACATATGTGTTTGCTTGAATCTTCTTTTTTTCTAGTCTGGAAAGCGTGAAACCCCCAAAGTCTCCATTTGCTGTTCATTTAATCTCATAGCTATCTAGTGAAAAACAAGTGACATACAAAAGAGATTTAATATGCGTGTCTGTGTGAGGTACATTGGAGTTTTATTACCTTTTTCCAATAGTGTCTTGGCATTCAGCGATTCTAATGTTTCTACCTTCTACAGTATATTCCTTTCCTATGCATATCAAATATTTCATATATTCATGCAACAGAAAATACAACCTGCCAATGCCTGCCACATCCAAAATGTCTCTCTCTCTCCCTTTTTGTCTTTCTCTCGCTCTTTCTGTCTCTCAGTCTGATTGACTAACTGACTCAGTGGAGGAATTGCCCTCATGTACAGGGCTGCCACATCTAGGGGCCTCTAGGGTGGGATCTCATTTTCAGTCAGCAGAACCGCCCCCCCAGGCTCGAATAACTCAGGCATCCAGAGCATGGAAGCCATTTCAGAGCCAGTGACAGGGCTAGTAACAGGTCACGGTTTTTATTTCAAAGTGTTGCTTTCCTACAATGCGCTTGTCTGCTTGTTCTCGGGTAGAGTATTCACCCGTTCTTTGATTTATGTCCCCATCGTCATGGCTGCAGAAATGTCTAATTCACAGGAAGAAACGTGGGACGGTATTCCTAACGATTTGAAGAACAATCTATAATTCATATTTTTTAACTCGAAAAAAAACATTTTTTATTCATGTCGCCACTGTCGTCCAAAGTGATAACAGGCTGATTTAAAAAGTATTTGGAGGAGGAATCGAGTAAATATCTAACACGCTCTTCTTCTGTGTTTGAACCACATTGTCAAGTTTGATTAGTTTCGACAGGCCATATTGGTTAGGATCATTGTAGTGGTTAGGGTGGGATTGAAATATCACACGGTCATCTTTTTTATCCAAAGTTTAGAGAAACGTTGACGGAATCCTTCACACTGAGGTTCAAATGTTAAAAGCGACGTTATGTTGCGCAGGATAAACGTCGATACAGTAAAGTTATACCCTGCGATATCTGCAGGTGTTTCTCACGGCTGTTACGTATTTTCTAACGTTCAAAGCTGAGGTGAGATGGACGGCCGACTGCTCTTGAACAGCACCTGTTCTTGAGAGAGCACACGAGGGCCAAAAAGCCGCTAGCCATGAAAAGCCGTCTTGAAGTCTTTGTAAACTCAATCTCTCTTTCTCTCAGGATCACACGGGTCTTGTCGATGTGTGTGTGAGGTGGAAGAGGAAGTGGGAGGCTTAGTGAAAAGGCTAAACACTCGGGATGAAGATCCTGCAGGCTGGATTTTGCTCTGGGATGGAAAAGAAAATGTCAGTCATCGTTTTGCACTTCTGACTCCTCTCAGCAGATCAAACCTTGGCCTATTAGCACAACTTTCAATGCAGTTGGGACACAGACTGGCAGATTATCTTAGCAGGTGATGTCTGTGAACTAGCGTCGTTGTTAGAGCTAGCGTGCGGGGCTCTTTTTGGCTGCTTTTTCTGTATTATTCGGTCCAACGTGTCAATTTTAAACACGTTTTATACAAAAATAAATTATAATAAAATTATAAAGAAAGAACATTTTATTTGTATATGAATTGTATAATATTTTTATATTAGAGTTCTATTTTAGTCTTATGTCATAAATTAGGCACACATGTTTATATGAAAAGGTTTTTAAGACCATAAGAAGCATTTTACTGCGGTGCATTGGCATAACCATTGACATGGTCTTACTCAGTCAATATTAGGAAATCAGGATATATTTTCACAGAATGTTTTTTACATTATGTAGGATGATTTTATGCAGATAACATCAAATCACAAAGAAAGCTTTAGCTGGGTTTTCACAGGCAGGGTCACAAATAAATAAATGTAAATGCCTTAACTAATATGTGACCCTGGACAACAAAACCAGTCTTCTGGGTAAATTTTTCGAAATTTAGATTTTTACATAATCTGAAAGCTGACTAAATAAACTTTCTATAGATATATGAGTTGTTAAAATAGGACAATATCTGGCTGAGATACAACCGTTTAAAACTCAAGAATCTGAGAGTGCAAAAAAATCAAAATATTGAGAAAATTGCCTTTGAAGTTGTTAATCAGGGGCACTGTGGCAGACCATCCACTCACAAAAATAAAGTTTTTATATATTTAAGGTAGGAAATTTACAAAATATCTTCATGGAAGATGATCTTTACTTAATATCCTAATGATTTTTGGCATAAAAGAAAAATCGATAATTTTGACCCACACAATGTATTTTTGTCTTTTACTAAAAATGTTCCCGTGCTACTTAAGACTGGTTTTGTCATCCAGGGTCACATATAATATTGTTTATTTATGTTTTTCATAATATGCTACAGTATGTGAAAATGATCATTAACAAAGTTTAAGACTGTAAATGCGGTATAAATATTGTTATTTTATTATTTCATCGCATGAACTGATATTAATGAATTCAACCTTATTGTTTTGAATACATTCCTCACATTTATTTAAATGAGGCTTGTCATAGATGGTAACTTAACAAAGGTCAGCACTATTTGTGTGACAACTTTAAAGTTGTGCTACTGCTCCTCCTGGAAAGCAGGAGGTAGATTGATTGTTCTTCAAAAGTGATGCGTGTTCACATTTTCTATTGATCATATCGTTATTGTTCATCAAGCAAAGATAAAACGATAGAGAAGAGCAATACAGAAGTTCTTGGCATTTTAAAGGGCCGATTCAGGTGTTTGCAGTACAGTACATTCCCAGTAATTTATGACAGATCATGGCAGTGAATAGAATGTCAAATTCATGGCGCAAGCGTAGTGCGCAGTTTAATCCTATGTGAATCTCCCCTATAGTACATCCATTTTAGACAAGATAATTCCACATGTAAAAGGTCCCAGGGCCTCTTTCTTGAAGCCAGCGGAGCAACCAAGCGTACAAACAAACATCAGGCGCTCGTAACTCAATGCAGAAGTGAACCGAGCGGCACGTCAGACGAGACAGCTGCATTGGTAGCCAATTAAGAGATCCTCCACACCCACCTGGATGGAAGTTGAAAGAATGCTGGTTCACATCTCTCGGCACGAGACATCAAACGGGTGCTCTGGGGAAAATAAAAACACAGATCAGAGTGTGTGTGGGCCCGTTGAGAGCTGTCATTAGCACTTCACACACTGCAGTTGAAAGCTCCGCACACAAGACGTGTTGTCTTGACGGCCATCGAATCAGCCGGGATTCGTTCCCAGCTCTGGCTGTCACAGCACCCCATGATCTTTCAAACGTGCGCACGTAGGTATAGAAATATATTTATCTTCGTTTAAAATCCTTTTAGCCAGTTTGGTTAACCTCATGGGGCGTTTACAGTCATTTTTGTGTTCATGCACTGTACAGTGTTTGGGTGTTACAGTATTTTTCTTTTTTGTGGTAAGCGCTATTTTTTGTTTTGGGCAGTGTTGAATCTTTTCAGCTTAGTTTCCATGCAATGACATAATTGCTGTATTTTTTAAATGATGGATTTTGTTGTATTTACAGGAATCAGGATGCGGTCTGTTTGTCACAACAATGGCAAGGTTGAGCATTCTAGCGTTGAACACCTACACTGCAAAAAAGGACTTTCTTACTTAGTCTTTTTGTCTTGTTTTCCAGTAAAAATCTGCCAATGGGGTAAGAAAAATAATCTTGAATTGAGTGACTGAGAAAAAGGCCAACCTTAATTCAAGATTATTTTTCTTACCCCATTGTCATATTTTTTTGCTTGGTTTAAGCACAAATTAACAAAAATGTCATCTTTATTGACTAAAAACAAGACTTATTTTCTTAGGTCAGTTTGCTCATCAAGAAAATGCATCTTGATTCAAGATGATTCATCTTGATTTTTAGACATTTTTACTGGAAAACAAGAAAAAAAGAGTAAGTAAGAAGGTCAGTTTTTGCAGTGTACCGCTCTGAGGCGAAACATAAATTGTGCCGTTTCGTCTGCTGGCTCACTGAAGCCAGATTTATTTTCATTTACCAGCAGCATTTTGAAGTTCTATAACCATAAATCTCAAGGTAGACTGAAGAAATCGGTTACGCTCTGTACTATCTGATAAGCTTGACACACACTCTAGAACAATACCTATCGCATTCATTCTACGTCTGAAGATTTTAACTTTATGTATTTGAAAAAGTGATATTATAGACGGTTTGAAAGCAACATACATGTTACTGCACACGCACGCTTTTGTGCCCTAAACTTAACTTCCACTACACATCCGCAAAGAATAGAGTCCCTGTCGATTATTTCTGATAACAAGCAAAAGAAAAAACAAGGAAATGACATTAGCTAGCAAGTTAAAAAGTATGTCTAGCCAGTATTATTTTGGGTTACAAGTAGAAGAACCGTTATTTGGCTAAACTTAAATGTGACAAAATTACACGACCCATTCAACAATATTTTTATTTAATCAAATTTACATACAATTAAATTCATTATGCGACAGTTCTTTCTGGTTCTCGAATCTGATTGGCTTAGAGCCATGAGATATTCCACCAGTATCACCACGGTTTCTGATTAATCTACTTGTGCCGTCGAACTGTTGTATAAATCAAATAGCATCTAGTTATACTGTTAGCCACTAGCCTGACCGATCAACGAAGCGGAAGTCAACTTCAGGCCAGGCGTGTGCATCCGATGAACCCGTTTATAGAGTAAATGTAACTTTTCGTTAATGAAGCAGAACCTCCAAACACTGTTAATGTTGGTTGGTTTCTTTGTGCTTGTGGATGAACTATAGCACATGGCGGGTTCAGCGTGTTCTGTGCTCGAAAGGGAAGTGGTGTGTATGCGGTTGCGTGTGTGAGAACGTTTCTAGATCCAGATGACCAGAGGCAGAGGAGAGGAACATTGCGATCCCACATGCAGCTGAACTCTGGTATTTCACAGGAGATGTTGGTGTGTGTGCGGTATCAGCAGTCTAATTAAAGCTCTCTGGGTATCTATTATTGTCAGGGCGTTGTTGCATCCTTTCCTTCTTGCTTACTTCCAGTCTGTCTGTCACAGCTGGTTCGTTTCGGATTATATTAACAGTTGTGACTTTCTTCGCAAAGGTACGAGGTGTAACGATTAACATGACCGTACCCCGTAATTCTCCTCTTTCACTACATTCCCATGTGTTCACATGTTGGCGTCCGTTTTAAGCACATTTTAATTAGCGCTTTTGCTAAGGCGTGCATTGCTATTAGTGCTTCCCATGTAAACAAACCAACTGGTGGATGAATAAACTTGTACCTTTTCGGAAATTAAATACGATTATTTGGCTCCGACCTATCCTAGTGTTTTCAAAGTAATTTGTCTGTCATCGCTGAAAGTGAAATGTTCCCACGAAGCCGATCAGAACATATTCGCGGTTTAATATGCGTAAAGAAGGACTTCAAACCTATTAAAATGCACAGTGGGCGGGGCTACCCAGAACAATGTGAAGAAAATAGAAACAAACGACCAACTAAATGTCTTGTCATGCGCCACTTGTCGCGGTCACGGCTGGTTAGGACAAAAAGTCTGATTAGCACGGAAGAGGTTTAAGTGATTTATTGGTTGCAGCTTTGTAGCGTTGCGCTTCAGCAGGACACAGTGTATTATGTTATTATTGTCAGTGTTGTTTATAATGTTGCTATATATCATTATTATAATATATTGTTGAGTTTGTGGTTTGCTAATGTTGTAACATGCATCTGCTCTCGCTGTAAACCGTTTGTCTCTTTGGCTTCATGTTATTTAAGGTCGGAGTCTTGGCACAACAGACATCTATGAGGGGAACTCCAGGCCTGAGGTTCTGAAAGTTTTGAACTAGTAAACGCAGAAAACATTTAAGTCTGGGTCCCAATCAAAAGTCAGAATGCGTAGAAAGAGTTGGTAAGGGCCTTTAAAAACATGCGGATGCTTCTCAGCATCCCTGACACGCAATGTATAACAACATCCCTGCTTCTCATTAAAACACTAGTGTTTACACTTCCTTAAAGGGGTAGTTCACCCGAAAATGGAAATTCTTTCATCATTTACTCACCCTCATGTCATTCCAAGTGTGCAGAACACAAAAGAAGACATTTTTAACACCATTGACTTCCATTGTATGGACACAAAATGACTAAGACATTTCTCAGAATGTCTTTGTGTTCCACAGAAAAATAGCAAAAAAGAGTTTTGAATGACTTGAGGGTGAATAAATGATGCCAGAATTTTTATATGGGGGAAACACAGAAGAAGATATTTTGTAGAACGTTGGTAACCAAACAACACTGACACCCATTGACTTTCATTGTATGGACACAAAACCATTTCTCAAAATGTCTTCTTTTGTGGTCCACTGAGTCATACTTTTATGGTACTAATATCGTGTACATATGTGTTCACTTTGAGCTTTTGTTGGGTAGAGAAGTGAAGATTCTTTGGAAGACCTCCATTTGTACACTTTAAACAAAAGATCGAAGATCAAATGATTTAGCCGACCTGAATTATAAACTGTTATATAATTGAAATATTTTCACTATGATTTGTCAGATGGTTTTGCTGTAAGCGTCTCCACTTTTGGCTTCAAAGTTAGCTTCGTAGTCCTGAGGAACATTTTTGAAGTGCATTACGTTCACTAAGAAACATGGAAAAGTATAGTCATGAAACTTTTTTTAAGCTTTCCACAAATTCCTCAAGAAAGGCTTTCATTTTGCGACTCAAAAACCCCCACAGACTATCACAAATTGTTTGTTAGAGGAAAGCATCCTGTTCGTGAGTTTGTGTTATGGAGACCGTGTGCATGACCCTGGCGTGGCATTCGCTGGCGGAAGCGTTGCCAGATATGTTGCGTAAATTCTTCTCTCAACCCCTCCTCACAGACCCACTCACTCATCTGGGACGTCTGTGTTTGTCCTACCACTTGTTTTGCAAGATGAAACGGCAGTAAATCAAGAGTCTGAGTCAAATGGTTCTCATGTGTTTCCACATTGGTCTGGTACATGCTTTCTCCGGCAGAGCTCTTCATTTTCATGTCTCTACTTTCTGGTGGTTGCTTGTCCCCTGGGCTTCTTCTTTGTTTACTGACAAACTTTGTTACCAGTATTGTTTCTATAATGAGTCTCTGCAATTGTAATCCCAGAGTTGTCATTATCTGTTTGAGAAAAACATCCGCCCTCACTTGCACAGCGTGACGAAGATCAGACTTTGTTGATAAATTGAAACGAAACCTCATATTCCAAACCCATATGATTTTCTTTGTAATATTAAATATTGAATTCCAATTTAATAACAGTGATGGTGACCAAAAAATATATAATGACTTGCATTTTCATAGTTCATCTATTTACTCATTCTCATGTCGTTTCAAACTTGTATAACTTTCTTTTTTCTGCAGAACACAAAAGAAAATATTTTGAAGAATGTTGGTACCTGAACAACATTGACCCCTAATGACTTCCATTGTATGGTCACATGAGACCGTTCTCAAAATATCTTCTATTGTGTTCTACAGAAGACAGAGTCATACACAGGTTTTCAACACCATGACATGAGTGTGAATAAATGATTACTGATTTCAATTTTTGGGTGAACTGTTCCTTTAAGAACAAGTATCGATCGTGAGTTATATGTAGGGTTGGGAATCGAAAATCAATTCCAATTTGGAATCGGAATCGAAAGGCTAGGAATCGGATACTTGAGATTAAAATTTGAATTCCTCTTATCAATTTCTGTGTGCATATTTTCAGAGAAGTACATGCGTTGCATGATCTGCTGATATCTCAATAAAAACCCTTATGAAAATTATCGATATTTTTTACTATAGTAAGCATAGTTTAGCTATAGAATTTGCATTAAAGCACATGAATCACAAATTAACCATAGTTGCGTTATAGTAACTGCAGTTTAACCATGATGTAGTTCAACTATGATAATACAAATTGTAATAAATCAGAAAAGGTGTGTTTCTATGTGTAAATATACACAAAACGGTGCTCATAAATATATAAATATATTTAGCAAACAAGTCAATAAGCAGGCTGAATGACCATACATGTTGATATCTAAATGTTTTACTTCAACTGTGAAATCGAAACTGGGAATCGATAAGAATCGAAATCGATAAGCAGAATCGGAATTGGAATCGATAAAATTGAAACGATTCCCAACCCTAGTTATATGCACCTCAACAGGCCCCTGTCACCATTTACCTTCATTATATGAAATTCTGCTAAATTTCCTATTTGTTCCAGAAGGAAAAAAGAAAATTATACAGGTTTGGAATGACATGAGGGTGAGGAAATGATGTCAGATGTTTCACTTTTGGCTGAATTGTTCCTTTAAGACGGCCATTTGCTTTTCATTCGTAAGACTTTTTGCAATAGTCACCTTTGGCTTGCTCTCTGGGGGCTCCTGAACATTAAAGCATAAACTCGTAAGTTCACTACGGCCTAAGACATTTAAACACTGAGACATTGTTACACAGTAAAATCGCCAGTGTTAAAAAAAGTCAAATGAACACTCACAGTGTATAAATAATCCACACTCTCAAAGTGTGGATTATATAAACACTGTGGGAGTTAATTTGACCCTTTTTAACACTGGCGATTTTGCTGTGTACATTTCTGTAAAGCTGCTTTGAAATGATATTTATTTTGAGAGCTGGCACGCAAATATTCATGACTTAGTTGTGCCGTTAGCATGTTTCTAACGCTTCTGATGAATTAGCTGCCATTTTCCAGACATGAGCGATACAATACCTCGCCGCGACGCGGCTCTTTAAGGCAACAGTACAATGAGCTTTCCCTTATTAAACGCCTCCGTCCTTATAAAGGTAGGGTAATATAGTCTCTCGCTTTCACCTGGAGGTGAGCGGCGCATTAAATATTAATTAAAAGTCACATCAGCCTTTCTGGTCTTCAGGCGCAGACGAAAGCCATAAGTAACTTTATAACCTCCATCGTGGATGGAAGGGAGGCAGCGGGAGGGGAATATGTTAAGAGAGGAACATGAGGGAGATTCATCTGTTGTGTAGATGCGTTCGTGCGTCTGTGATTGTGTTGTGTGAATAGGGCTTGTGTGAGCGAGGGGGAGAGCATGAACACAAGGGTGCTCTGATGAGGGTGCACGGGGAGTTTTCCAGTTGCAGATGAACCAAGATGAATTTTCAGTGTTTAATGAATTCGCAGGGGTTTAAAGCCTGAATCCACCTCCCCTTGTTTACGGGTTCCCGGTAGGGAATGTATTGATGTATTGATAAACATCCCATCACTAGGGTTTTAATGAAGAAGAGATTTAAATACTTTGAGTTAGCGTCAAACTTTTTAATTGAGCTCATAGCAAGCATAGCCCACAGTCACATACGAAAGCTGCCTGTGTTTTATGTGCGGCGTAGAAATGTATTTCATCTGGCTAGCTTTCATTTCATTGCTTTTTTATTCTAGGTAAGAATCAGACATGGCCAAAAGGAAAAATCAATGCAAGATACTGTATGTTGTGGCCTGTTAACTCCATGAATGATAACTACTGTACTGTACTGTACAATATGAGATTACTATATAGCAAGAACTGTATGAAAGTCCACACCAATGGTATTTCATCTGTTTGGTACGTCTAGTTGTGTTGTGGACTTCGCTACTCTCTTATAGGGATAGTACACTCAAAAATAAAAATTCATTCACCTTTAATTCCAAACCTGTATGACGTTCTTTCTTCTGCAGAACACAAAAGAAGATATTTTGAAGAACGTTAACCAAACAACATCGGACCCCATTGATTTCCATTGTATGGACATTTCTCAAAATATCTTCTTTTGTGTTCCACAGGGGAAGAAAGGGATTTGAATGACATGAGGGTGAATAAATGATTTTAATTTTAAGAGGAACTATATTTTCTTTTCTTCAAATTTGTTGTGTTTCTTTGTAGAAAGTTATATACAGTAGTTATCTTTGTAGTTATCATTAACATCCTTGATTTGAATGGGTCCTTAGTGTAGTGGTAGCTTTGCCAATCATTTAAATTAGGTTTAAAGTTGATGGTATGTTATGTAGATATGCTTACGTAGATGAAATATTTGGGGCACCCATGCTTTGAAATCGATTTGAGTTGAATGTTTTTCTTTGTCCTCTGCAGGTATGGAAAAATAGTGTCGACAAAGGCAATCCTGGACAAAAACACCAACCAGTGCAAAGGTGAGTAACACTCTCAATATTAGCTTGCATTAAAAACATGGCACAGCGTTCACTCTATGTGTAACTAATAAACTTGTCAGCTGCTTTTGAAAGACTAAAATTGGTTAGGAAATGATTTGGATAATCTTTAGAGGCAGAAACATGTTTGCGTGATCGTGTGAGAAGTCTGCACAGCCGGATCAGACGCTAGCGTGACAAACAGGGTTAGCGACTGCAAGAAAAAGCAGAACTCCTCCTGTGTTGATTTACAAAGTCCGGGCCCGGTCGCTGGGGTTTAAAATAGCCATGGGGGCGAGGGAAGCGTCCGGCTGAAACTGATGATTTAGCAGACAGTGTCTTTTCAGGAAACACTGTAAATAAACAACCCGGCTTCCTACACGATCTGCCAAGCCAGGTCCCGTTCTTCTGCGGTTCCATCCGTACGAATCGGCGTGTCTGTTTCTGTATGACGCTTTCCCTCGGAGGGCTTATTTAAAACATGCTAACGTGAGCATCGACGTACACGTGACATGGTGGGGCTGTTTAGGAAGCGGAGGAAACCACTCCAGGCTTAAGAAGACTTCCTCTTCCTGAAGTTAACTGCCCTCTTACTCTGCCAGGTTTCTCCACCCTGATGGGCTTCCAGCCAGGACTTATGAAAACCAGGAGAACCTGCTTTATTCGCAGCTCACCTTTTGTCAAGCTTGACTGAATTGTCCACATCTACATACGTTCGTCCTGTTTCCTTCCCTGGCTTGTGTTTGTTGCACCGGATGTGCAGCTTTTAGATGTTGATCAAACCCTATTGCAATTACACGGCTATCTGTCGTACATTAACCCCGTACGATAGACCATGTAAACCATCGAGGATGCTTGGTCTATTTGCTTCTGAATTCCGCATGTCAAGGTCATTCATAGGTTATTCGTAAAACCTTTCATTCTTTTCTGAAGTACATACGTATATTGTACGCTTTGTGTTAATCTACTGCTGGAGGGATTCTGCCTAACGGTAATTACGAACTTGTTTGCGCCAAAAAAGCACATTTTAGTTTAAGACAGCTGTTTTTCCTCTTGTCCTCAACTACACATGGAGTGGGTGGGCGTTAGCGGGCGATGGAGAAGGGTGCGTTTAATTTCTCTTTGGCTCAATCACGAGCCTCTCATTAGCTCTGAAGTGAGTGTAAATATTTGTCTGTTGTACGAGACAGCAGTACGATGACAAGTTCTCTCTTTCACTCTCCTTCCTTTTCAGAATGGAATTATCTGCAGATACAGTGTGTGTGTCTGAATCTTTTTCCCACAGTTGATACATGAGAGAGCGAGAGAGAGAGAGAGAGAGAGAGAGAGAGGTCATGTGGGGTGTTTTGATGGAATGAAAGTGAAAACAGAATATGTGCACTCATTCGAGGCGTATTTGTATTTATGGATTTAATTACCCAAGGCTTCCAAAACACTGCCAGCCGAAACCCCAATGTGCGTGATGTATGTCGTACACACAAACACAGACCTTTATCTATCACCTCTGTGCCGGGCTCCGTCTGAGGTCTGTTCCGGTACTGGGCGTCACATTGTTAATAAGAATTGATCCCTGCATTCTTTGACATGGAGTCTCGTTCTTATCCCGCTTCCTGATGCCTGCTGTTTAACTCTCTTGGTCAGTGACCTCAGGAATGCTCGTAGCTTTCTCTCTAACCAAAAGTGTTCCTCTTTCTGGATCAAGAACCGTCTACTGGAAATCCTTTTTCACACACACGCTCTGTTTTCTTAGGCTTATGAAACATCTGCAGTCTTTGGAACATCTGGCGGGCTGAGTTCTACGCTGTAGAGATCTTGCTCTCTCTTTCTCACTTACACGTTCTGTGGGCGGCTTCAAAGCGGATGGCGTGTTGGTCTGTACATGTGAGGTGTGTGCGCGGAAACGAACACATATGTTTGGCATATATAGAGCCTCTGGCTTGAACCCTTCACGGGCTCTCAAAAGCTCTACTTTCTACCATGTGTGGTTACAAATGTCAGTCAGGCTTTGAGCGGGTGTGTTTAGAGTTTGGAGAAGCTTATGGTCAGAATGCATCCGCTGAATGAAGACACGGTCCCTCAATAGGGCCTCAGATGTAGCCTACTGAGGGTCTGAGAACACTTCTGTCACTCACTGGTAAGCTCCTGAACCTAATGTTGGTCAATGAAGGAAGAAAGACAAGTATCAATGTCAAATAAGTGACAATAATTACACAATGTGTATACTGTGGGAGATAAGATCATGAAAATTTGCAAGATAAAAATGATTTAAACTTTTTTGTACAATTTGTTATTATTGTTTGTTTTGGACTTTGTGTAAACATCTGTTATGTGAAACGGGTGAAACATGTCTATTATTATCTATATATATAGCCACGAAAAAAATTAAGAGACCATTCCAAATTTCCATTTCATCAGCATTTCTAGATGTAATGTGGTCATTCCAGTCCAGTGTTTGTTGAATTTCAACAAAATCAAACCTCAGGAGGGACATAAAGTCATCCAACAGCAACGTGAAAGACTGACAGCATGACAAGACGCATGAAAACTGGGATAAAAATTGAGGTTATCACATACTTTTTTAACGTTTCTTAAATACACGTAACAAATATTACTGTTGTAATGCTTTAAAATGAATATGAACTTTCTTTGCAGTATTTAAGTTCTGAAAAATTATACAGAGCATCTGTTATTTTGACCTGTTTTTCAAGTTTTCCTTTTCTGCAAATAAAAGCAAACAGAAACAATATTTTTTTTATATATATTTGAAATTTGGGAGAAATATTGTTTGTACACTCTAAGAAGAAAAGGTTCAAAATGAACCTTTTGAGGTTCCTGGAGATTGCAACTGTGGGGGAACCTTAAATGTTCATTTTTGAACCTTTTTAAAAAGGTTCCAATTGGAACTCTCTCTTAAAAGTGCATTAAAGAACTAGCAGAGTTCCTTTTGGAACCCCTTTGTAGTCACCATTTCAGTAGTATTATTATTACTATTGTTACAACCCGTTCTCACTCCCGACTCGTCACATATTTACGCTCAGTCAGCGCCCCTCGGCATCACTTTTGGACGCGCAGGGTACCCCTTTGGCGTCGTTTTTCGACGAACAGGGAACTGCGTTGCTGTTAGCTAAATGCTCCAGACCGAGATGCGTGCAATTCTTAGCATTTCATAATTATTTATGGTTTTAATATTTTGTAGCACCTAACCCCACCCTCACCCTAACTATTTCTCAACCATATAAAACACAACACGCGAATAAAAGTCACAGGTATTTATTGCACAAACTGACCAAAAGTATTACGAACAACTCGTTTCGCAGAACTTTTCGCACTGAAGCCATACGATAACTTTACATGAAGATGCCGTGCGTGTCCGTGAATGCATGAAGTCGGCTCCCATTCAAAAGATAAACCGGAACAGCTAGATGCAGTCGGTCGCGGGAGCCAATACGTTTCACGTTCAAAGCCAACGAAATGACAAGAACGTTCACGAGACACGGGAGAGCCAATGGAATCGAAGATGACTTAACTTCCTCTGGCGGCAATTTTTGGATGTCGTTGTTCACCGGATTTGAGATTTAAGGCGGACGGTGATGGCTTTCTCATCTGTTCCTCATAAAAATCAATCGTTTCGCGTTGGTACCCTTGGAATATCTGCATTTTTGAACGACATTGTGACTGCTTGTATCTTGTGTTTTATAGTACGATAAATAAACTGTTACATTACTTGCTCAAACTGCCTGAATAGCGTCATGGAAACGCAATTATCCTGGCCATTAAACTTAAATTAAACATCATCATTGCAAATTATATCTAATATACATTTTCACAATGATGGTAAAATTTGCATTCCCTTCACGTCAAAAAACGACGCTAAAGGAGTAACGTTACTCTGCGCGTTCAAAAGTGACGCCGAAGGGCGCTGACCGAGCGTAAATATGTGACGAGTCGGGAGTGAGGATGTGTTGGTTTTGTATGTAAGTGAACGGTGAATTTGTCAGTCAGTAACATTCTTCCTAACATCAGCCATAAACAGAGAGAAAGTCCATGAACTGATGTATGCAGTGCAGAGCTGTGTAAATCCCAGTCGTATGATCCTTCAACACAGTCTGTTTTTTGAAAAAGTGCAATAATAAGTAATACAAATACAACACTAAGAAATGACCTTTTGCCCATCAGCTGCCACACTGCACTGATGCAGGCTTCACTGACACCTGAGAGAAAGAAAAACAGACAAATTCATAAAATAACAATTAACTTTAACATCTTCGACTCAGAGCTTAATGATATCTCACACAGTAGAGGGATATGTATCATCAGTAAACATCAAGATGCCACAGCCTGAGGTAATGATAAGGATCAGTCATTCATGTTCATATTGCTGTTATTGTGTATTGCCCAAAGATTTGGACAAATTTTATTTTGATGTTTTAGAATCATTGTTTCAAGAAACTATAATAAATACATCCCCTTAAAACCGACCAAAAATACTGAATAGAGAGAGAGGCAAGAAACCTGCATATAAATAATATGTTATTTACCTGTGATGGTAATCCAGATCATTGAGGAAAACTTGCTCAGGGTCTTGCACGGACAAATTCTGCAGCACAGCCAAACCGGTGTATGGCCTACTAAATGCAAAATGTTCATGTAAATATACCTTTATACTAATACAGAATAGCAAACCACTTTACTCAGATCTCTACACAAGTTCACCATCGTAGACTTGATGTTTGCATACCGTACAGTGGGCTTTAAAAGTGCAGAGCAGGAGACGGCACAAATGCATAACATGGGTGGACACAGATCTGTGTAACTCATTTGTGTTATGTTGTGTCCTCTGCAGTACTCCTTCAGGCCACAAGACTTTCTCAATCAAATGTTTTATTCACAGATTATGCATTTATCAATTTATATCAAACATTACCTGTAGCGTGTTCCTTGTGGTTAGGCATAAATGGAGATCAAGGATTATCCGTTCATTTAAATGATGTAGGCTTTTGACTCTTTGTACAGGTTGTGGGTCCACATTAATGGCAACATGACAGTAGAGAGACACATCTGGAAAACCACAAATTCAACAGAAAACACATGGAATGATTAAAAGCTATACAGTAATATACCACAGTAAACTTGATCAAGAAATCATTGGTTTCAGCTAAATATTCAGTCTTGTCATGTAAATAATCATAATTAAGATTAAACAAACATTCACACTTAAAGGGATACAGTACTTCACCCAAAAGTGAAAATTCTCTCATCAATTACTCACCCTCTGATTGTTCCAAACCTGTATACATTTCTTTCTTCTGCTGGAAGATATTTGGAAGAATGTCAGATCCCATCCTCTACTGACACCCATAGTATTTATTTTCCTTACTATGGCAGTAAATGGGGGATGAGATCCGACATTCTTCCAAATATCTTCCTGTGTGTTCAACAAAACAAAGAAATGTATACATGTTTGGAACAATCCGAGGGTGAGTAAATGATGACAGAACTTTAAGTTAAGCATCCCTTTAAGACAGACTACTGCTGACTTAATGCAGTTGACCAACACAGAATGCATTAAAATATTAAGTTATGAAGTTTAGATTTATACTTGACAGAATAAATTATATTAAATAATAATAAAAAAATATATATTAAATTTAATTAAATAAATCAGCAGATGTTTACCTAAATAAACTGCTTGTTGTGCCTTGCAGACTACAGTTACCAACTTTGGCTGTTCAATAAGAAAACACAATTCTTTTAACGTTAAGCACATAAATCTTCATTAATATTCAGTACTTACGCGCTGATTGTTGTCCATATTTGGTTGCTAGAAATGCGCTTCATCCATTTTGCAGGTGCGTTGTCTCCTGATATATGTTTATCTTTTTCTCTACTTAAAAGAAAGTGAATGGGTGAAATAATTAACACAAATGTTGCCTTTGTAGCACTATACATCTCTCTTTATAACTTTTTCACTGTCCTAAATAGAAAAAAGGTCACTTTGAAATCGGTTAACTAACAGAGCTTCAGTCTGTATTTTAATGTACAGTAACCACGTCTTAACTTTAATGTTACATTTCATTTGTTTTATTTTCATGTTTTCATAAAGGCCATAGTAATTTTGTTAAGTCTTACCTCAGATATTCGAGCATTTCATCTCAGTTCCTGCGCTTGCGCAGCAGAGTTTGTAACGTTTTTTTGAGCTGGGCCACGGGCGCGAGAGACATTTGAACGCAAGACTTAAAAAAAAAAAATCCCACTTCCGACCTCGCAGCGTTCCAGTCAAATACTTGACAGTTTCGCATAAGTTAGCTCCTCGCTAATGTCACTGCAAGCATTTTGGATCATGTAACGCGTCTCCGTGCGCTCGTGCTTGATTGATCTGCCCTGAGTTCATAGGTCGTATGTCCGACTATGAGCGCAGTTTCCGATGTTATTTCCAAGTAGTATTTGGGAAGAAGCATTCCGAGTTTGCTTGAACGCAGCACTGGCTCTTGAACTCATAAGTCTATGTCATTTTTGATGTTTGAAATAAATTAAAACGATTGGAGATGTTTTTCTCTGTGTTTTTCATGGGTAAATGACATGTTTATTGTTTGAGATGGTGGTGTCCTACTCTCAAATTGTTTGTGTATTTAAATGTTTTATATATTAATCTTTAAATATGACTAATGTAAATGTAAACTAAAGTAGGCTAAAATTATGACAATAAAATGATATTAATAATAACAACAATAACAATAACATCAACAACTAAACAGCAGAAAATCTAGTCCATCTCAGAAAAGGTTCAAAAAGTAACCGTGGTAACAGGCTAAAAATCACTTCTAACAGTATACCAAATAACAAAGGGTTACTTATAGAACTTATAAGTTCAACTTTTAACCTTTTTGATTATTAGAAGTTCATATTTGAACTTTAAAGTTCTTTTTCTAGCTCTAAAGGTTCAATCTCTTCTAAGAGTGTTAGTTCACACAATGAAAGAAAGTTTTGATTAACTTTCCTAAATCCAAACCTATAAATGGTCAATTCAGAAAAATATTTTGAAATGGCCTCTTATTATTTTCGCGGCTGTATTTTATAATATTTTGTTTCGTAATCATATGTAATTTTTTAAATATATTTCAATAATAATGTTTCCCAAAATTTTAAGATGATAGCAAAACTATATGTAAACACGTGTAATGTGAAATAGCTTATTTACAGTATGGCAGTATAAAATAAAACACATGGCAATTTCTATGATGTTTTTAGTAACGTTTTGATGTAACGACTCTGCAGGGGGCATGTAAAATTGTATACTGTATGTAGGCCTATGCATGCTTTATGTATGTACTATGTATATTTATAATTATTAACACTACCGTCACTTCATTTTTCATTTTGATTTCCTGTAAAGGAAGTCACAGATCATCTTCTCTCTCTGTCTGCCAACGAAATGTTTGGAAACGGAGTGAAAGCAGGAGGGGTGAGGTCAGGCCAAATCTTCCTTTGTCCTGTTACTGAGGAAATAGTTGACAAGCTGAGCCTTGAACAAAATGGCTGTTTCCTGTCGCCCCATGCGTGCACACACACAAGCGGCTGTGCTCCGACATGCACATTCTCTTGTGTCTCCACGATCCGCATGATAAGACAAATAACGGAGCTGTCTCGTTTTGTCCCACACATCTGAAATCTGATAAACGTGTCAGATAACGTCTGATTAATGTCCTATAAAGAATTCTTCACTTTTGGCAAAGTGTGTGTTGTAACGTGTATAAATAACTGACTCTTATCTGCGTGTGTGTAGGTTATGGCTTTGTGGATTTTGACAGTCCGGCGGCGGCGCAGAAAGCTGTAGCATCCCTGAAGGCGAGTGGCGTACAGGCACAGATGGCAAAGGTAAGCCGGGCTTTACGCCGTGTCCTAAACAGGCACGTTGTGACTAGCATCAAGTATTATTTCAGTTTTCTCTGAGACCAAAATATTGTGTGAAGTCATTTCCGCTAGAACATTTGATGTTTATGTGGAGCACGATTTTTGACCAGTGAGATTTTAGTGTGGGCGGAGCTTTGCAGTGGAGAAAAGTACAAATATAAACCAAAGGACTGGTCCTAGACCGAACCAATGCTTTTAAGTTTCTAATGATACTGGTTTCATTTGATTCTGGTGAGTACGATGATAATGAAGATGTCGAATATTGTTGTCAGGGTGCTAAACATCTGTGCAGGAAGTATATATATACGATACACAGGAAGTGGTAGAAATAAACTTGCGTAGCTGGATGTCCAGCGTGTGCATGCAGACGCACGCACCGTTGTTTAAAGCATCTGTCCTCTAATATTCATAAGCTTGCGTGCTGTCAGGATGCAGATGGTTTGTGTATCTGAAATCCCATTTAAATGCATGCCTGTCAGAGCTCTGTGCAACACAGCAGGCCTCATATGAAACAGACAGGTCATCTTACAGTGACGGGGGGAGAGAAGAGAGAGAGAGAGAGAGAGAGAGAGATTTAGCACACTAGCATGTACACTTGGGTTACACAGTTTACCACGATCTCTGTTGTGCTCAGTTTACAAACTAAAACAGTTGTTCCGAACTGCATTTAATTAGTAGGAAGATCTGATAATGATTTTGGAGGCTCCGTGTAGGCCCTGTTCCAGAACTCTGTGATCCTAGCCAGCATATTAAGGCATCTTAGGTTTGCTCTAGACAGGAAAGCTGCTCCAAAAGCTAGACAACATAATTATTCTGCCTTCTAAGAACACTTCTGTTGAAGCTGCAACCCGTAATGCTTTTTGGGGGGGGGTTAAAAAAGGAAATGTACAGTTGTTGTACAAGAACTGAAAAAAATCAGTGCTCAAGGTGTCTGCTTTCTTTACTTCAATTTACAACTGTAAGCTTATAATAATTATTTCTAATTTGAGCTGTTGGTCTAATTTTGTGGGATAATACTGTTTAGTCGTCATTTGATGTCAACCAACATGAAAAAAACTACGTGAAGTAATCTGCAATTTTATTCAACATGCCAATATGGAGGCAAAAGTTACAGATTGCAGCTTTGACCAGAATTTAAGGCAGCATTGCATCCTTCATCAGTTAGTCAAACCTCAATAATAAAAATAAAATTAAAAAAAAGACAGACGCTGGCAAATGAGTCAATATACGTAACATCTAAATGTTACTTTTAACTCAACTTGTGTTGTCACTTTCATTTATTAAACACAAAATCAACACAAAATGTTTTAACATTACACATTATGTGTTTTACACAAACAGTGTGTTAATAATTATAGGGCTGTCAATAGATTACATTTTTAATCGCAATTAATCGCACCCTTTTCGTGTGTTTAACTGTGATTAATCGCACACGTATAGTGAAATTAAACATACACTATTGATTTTGTTTAACATGTTTATTTTAGTGCTGTCAATCGATTAAATAAACGAACTAACTAATCACACACATCATTTATGTTTTTAAATAAACAACTTTTACATTCTAATAATTTCACATTTTATCTCCAAATTAATGTAGAAACAACACATTTCTTTAACAGCATTATTTTATGAATGAATACAGGTACATATACAGAGGGTAGGAAACACTTTACAGTCTTTACTGTTAAATACATGAAATACAGAAGAATCCTCATTAAAGCTACAAATCACATTGATTTCTTCTTTTCTTTTGATCTTTGATGAACATTAGTGACAGGAGTCACAGCAGCACGTTTAAGAACGCGGCCCCTGCCGCTCTAAGCAGGTCTAATGCGCTTCCTATTTTCACTAATCTTTGCATTCATTTAAGACTTTATTTAACTCTAGACAAATTAAAAAACTTAAAAATACTAGACAAAATGTGCTTTCTGGCATAATATTGTGTTTTTGTTCATTCAAGCTCGAAAGAGAAGTTAATACTGGTGCTGTGCTGTCGAACAGATTCTGACGCAGCTTTTAGCCCGTGTGTACACCAGAATTGACCGCTGTCGCGTTTGCGTTGAGCCGCGTGTTCATGTGTGTCAATACAACCATTTCAAGTAAATAGCCTAAATAGTTTAAAGGCCTTTATATGAATAAGAGCGTGATTATATAATGTAACGCTAAACAATGATAATGGCGTTAAATATTTTTAACGCGTAAATCTGAAAAAATGAATCGCATGCGTTAACGTGTTAACGTTGACAGCCCTATAATGAATACATCCTTTTTTGAGAGTAGTGCTTCCCAAATACTGTATTATGAGATTTTAGTTAGTGAGGATAAACTAGATTTTGGAACAGAGCATTTATTTTAGAAATCTAAACATTTGCAAGCTTTGAGTTTAATGAAAAAGAAAAAAGAAAGCACCTGGATTTGGGATTAGCTCATAGCGTGAACCATTAACAGTTTCTACTCATTGCTACCCACTTCATTAAAACAGTCAGAGCTGATATTCACTCTCTTTCCTCTCTGTCTAAATATGAATTTCACGGAAATAGCTGCATAATCTAAACGTCCAAAATTGTTTTGAAATTATAATTTGACTGTGCTGTGTTGATTTAGAACTGCTGAGGCCTTCCCGAAGCATAGAAACTAAACTGTTCTTCAGAGGAATTTACGCTGTGGACCACGGCCACATACATCTTTTTAACAACAAGAGAAGGGCAATTAAAAGAACTAAATCGCCTGGCTTAAGGCTCATTAAATTAAACAGGAGTGCAATCAAAGATTTTCCCTCTGCCCTATTAAACCTGTTTTCATTAAGAATTCTCTCACTTTAACAATGCCTCCAAGCAGCAAAACCAGACTCTTATAGTTATTTTGCCAGTGTATCCAGCTTCCATGAGTCGCTCGTGTAGTTGTCAATGCTTATTTTAGAAAAGAGATTGACAGATATGCATTCGAGAGTTTGGGTCAAAGTACGACCCATGTGTGTTGTAGAGAGTTATGGGAAGGTATGAAAGGATACGTGAAAATGCAAAGCAGTGTTTTCGTCTAAAGATACAAATACACCCGCCTGTGTTATTCATGTTCACCTTTAGATATTCAAAGACTATTACAAATGTAATGCCTTGCACTGAAAGTACCTCGCAGAATGCTTTAGTGCCCTGAAATATTTATAAGCAGATATCAACCACAGAGTGGTATGAATTGAAATGGTTTTTGCAAATGTAAGAAAAAAATATTGAATGAAGGTGTCAGTATTATCAACATTGCTTGATGTTAGTGCATGGCATTAATGGAAGATGTCACAGAATGTACAAATTCATGGCCTCATTGGTGCCATTAATGCAGAATTTCTGCATTATTTTGTCTTTTTTCTACTGTATTTCACTTTCTTTGTTCCTCTTATTGGTTCTGAGTTAATTCCTCTTTTAGTTTATTATTGCACATCACATTCATCTCAATTGGTTAACAATATCTTGCCGGGAATAAATAGCTTTTCCTTCTTCCCTAAACCGTAGTTGTGAGCAAGGTGAGCGTTTTAAGTGGATTTGTTTGTTTTTCAGGCACTTTTATTTCGTTTTGGAGCTCATAAAATGATTATGTGGAAAGTATTCAAACTTTCTGTCCCTTTTATTCGTGTTTGTTGTGCCTAATTTTTCCTGCTGTGATGTTGTGATTGTTTCTCATTGTCTCTACATGCAGTTTTAAGAACTTCTGTTACCACTTAAAAGGATAATAATGTCCTTTTTGAAAAGTGAAATCTTTTTTTATTTCTCAGTTAAACAAACAAAACTTATTAGGATCAAGCTGGGAGTTTGTTTGGCAGGAATGCGTTATAATTATGGTGACGTAATGGGGTACTAGCGTGGAATACTGTAATTGTGAGGAGATGAATTATTCATGGGACAGTATTTATGTAAATGATTACACGTATGTCAACCGCATAATCGTGCGTGCGTATGTGTGCATTATACATATCTTCACGTATGTACACCTCTGTCTGCTGGCGATGCCATGCGTGCATTGATATGAATGTGTAATGTCTCTAGAGAGGACATTTGTTTTGAAAATCCATCCCGTGTAAACTTGTTTTTGCCAGAACACGTGAATTTCTTGCGACGCTTGCGAGAGGAATACAGTCATCATGTAAAATGTCAGGCCGTTCTTACAAAGTCTCAGTTTGAGAGCCCTTTGTTTCAATGCAATTGGTGTGGGATATTGTTTTCTCAATTCTCTCCTTCCTGTGATGGACACGGAACAAATGAAAGAAAGAGAATGGCCACACAGACCGAGAACAACTTTCTGGAAGGATCAAAGATATTCTGTGGCGTCAAAGATATTCCAGAAAGTGTGTGTGTGTGTGTGTGTGTGCTGTCATACCATAAATCTTTCCCTCAAAAACTCAAAACAATCTGTCCATCCCAGACGTCTTTGTGCATAGGAGATTAACCTGCTGGGAAAAAAACACAATAAACCTGCCTAAGCTGGTGAAGCTGGTCTGTGTTGGTGATTTTTTTCAGCTAGTCAGACTGAAAGACGCAGTCCAAACCAGGTAAAACCATCAAACCACATTAGTCTAGTTTAATCTGCATGGTTACAGAAAAGTATATTAGATATATTTGCCCTAGCTAAGATGTGCAGGTATCAAATTATACCTGTCAGGCTTATCAGAATCATATATAGCTTTTATGCACCTGCGGTAATTAAAATCACACATTAAACCTTCACGGCGACCCAAGACAGATGACTTGTACTATGAGGGGACTTGAATATGATATTAGAGCCTGGCTTTTTCTGTTGTGTGATGAGGTTATAAAAATGTAAATGAAAACTTGCTCTTGATTCTAATCAATACTTGAAATGTAATGTCAGCCATTACCATTTTAAAATGTAATGTTAGTAATCTTTTATTGATACCACGATCATATTTCTGTAATTTAACATCTTCAGATGGCCAGGCCCTATTAGCATTTAATTATATAACTACTGGATTAAACTAGCTTGTGCGTGCGTGTGTGTGTGTTCATGTTTGTATATCCCGGCGGGGACCTAAACCTGAATGCACACCAACACATGGGGACTCGTGTCACAAATTGAGGTCCTCATGGGCAAAAAAGCTTAAGAATTGTACAGAACAATATTTTTTAAAAATCTAAAAATGCAAAAAGTGTTCTCTTTAGGTTTAGGGGTTGGGTTAGGGATAGGGGATAAAATATACAGTTTGTACAGTATAAAAAACATTACGCCTATGGACTGTCCCCACGGAGATAATAAAACAGACGTGTGTGCGTGCGTGTGCGTGTGTGTGTGGGTCCGTGCGTTCATGTTTGTATATCCCGGTGGGGACCTAAACCTGAATGCACACCAACACATGGGGACTCGTGTCACTGTAGGGACCAAAACTGAGGTCCTCATGGGCACAAAAGCTTATAAATTGTATAGAACAATATTTAAAAAAAATCTAAAAATGCTAAAAGTTTTCTATGATCTTTAGGGTTAGGGGTAGGGGATAGATTATACAGTTTGTGCAGTATAAAAAACATTACGCCTATGGACTTGTCACGGTCCTACCTTCTTGTTTATGAATTCCTAGTCGTGTGGCAGGATCGGGACAGAGCCCTTAGGTTTTATGTGAGAAAGCCATGAGTTGTTTACGTTTTGTACATCTCATGTGCTTTCTCGTGTCTCGTCATTGGTCCCGCCCCTCTCGTGTCTCGTCATTGGTCCCGCCCCTCTCGTGTCTCGTCATTGGTCCCGCCCCTCTCGTGTCTCGTCATTGGTCCCGCCCCTCTCGTTTCCAGTATTGCTTCCCTGCCGTGTCTAATGTTTCTCACCTGCCCTGTGTCATTATCCCTCGTTTGTCTTGCCTTTAAAATGCCTCATGTTTCATTGTCCTGTGCGCTTCGTTGTGTTCGGTATGTTTCGTGTTACCCCATGTTCCCGCGTCTCAGTCTTGCCTTGTCCGTGAACCTGTTTCTATAGTGAGTTGTTTAAGTGTTCCTTAGTTTCTGTTTTGCCCCATTGCGGGAAGTTTTTCTTTGTCTTTTAAAATATTTTTGGTTATCGTGTTTGTCCCCCATCGAGGGTTTTTGTTTTATTATTAAAGTCTGTTGTGTTTACCCCCTCCTTCTGTCTGCGCCTGGGTTCTGTCCGCCACCGATCGTGACAGGACTGTCCCCACGGAGATAATAAACCAGACATGTGCGTGTGCGTGCGCAGCTCAACTCAACTCAACTCATAAATGAAACAAATGATAAGATAATCATTGTGAATCTGAGTAAAGTAAGGAGACGGTTTTGGACGCAGGTTTTTTAAACTCAATAACTAATTGTGTTTAGTTACAAAGATGCTCATATGATATAAATGATGTGGTAACACTTTACAATAAGGTGCTATTAGGTAACATTAGAAAATGCATTAGCTAACAACAAACGATTGAGTTCATCAGCATTTATTAATCCTTGTCAATATCAGTTCATGTCAATACAGTTATTTATGTTAGTTCATGGTGCATGGTTCATAGATTTTTTTTATGTACTAGTAAATGCTTAAAATTAACGTGAAATAATATTAAGAAATGCTGTAGAAGTATTGTTCATTGTTAGGTAATGTTAGCTAATGCATTAACTCATTGTTAACAAATAGCACCTTATTGTAAAGTGTTACCAATTATGTTTTACTATTAATGTCAATTAAGTATACTAAATATCATTATGTTAGGATAAAAATCATGGCGTCCATGTTCTATGGTGCTTTCTGGTGTGTGTATCCGATTGGTCCTTGGCTTTTTTACGAGCGGGAGCAAAGTGGTAATATTACCGGCTTTGCTTCACCTTTGGCTTCTGTTATGATTTCTTTCCTCGGGCCGTCTGAATTACGGTGAACGCTCAGATAATATTGTGGGCTTGAGTGTGTGTGTCCCTGAAGGTCTGCTCTTCGTAGTAGCCGTTTAAAAAACGAGGGGTTACGCATTATAAACCTTATCAGTTTGACTCATAAATATGAATTAGATGACACAACATTCACCCAGTCGTGTTTGCACAGTGAGGCCCAGAAACTCTTATATAATATAGTGATATTTTCTCAGAAAGCAAGGGAGACGTGTCCTTTGTGTTATAATGGTCCCTGCACACCCGGTCGATGTGCACAATGCGCGTACGTATTTACATATCACATTTACGTTCTCGACGAGCTGTAATTGTATTACTCTCATGACTTTCGTGTAGCAGTGCTTTCTCGCAGCGTATTCGTATGCTTAAAAATGGTTTTTATTTTTAATATAGCCATGTAGCAGGCGGAAAAATTCCCTCAGGGTATTAGGTGAGGGAAGCGTGTAAAATGCTCTCATTCTTTTCCGTTCTCAATTTTGCGTGTGTCACAGGGTTGCAGAGGTGCCAAATGAGGGTGAATAATTGCTCCTTAAAGAAAAAGCCCTTTCCAGCCTTACGGACACCCTCATATGAATAAACCAGCGCAACAGCTTTAAATTGAAGTTAAATTGTTTCCCCTCTCTGCGTGCTGTAAGCGGACTTATCCTTTCCTCACAGAACCTCGGTTTTCTGCTAACGTCTTTTCCTCCGTTTAAGAGGCTCAGGTCCAGCCAGGAAAGTGGCGGAAAGCATTGCCTGCGCTGGAAGGTCTGCTCTGCTCGTAATAACCTAACCAAGGTCAGGTTGGTAATTAGAGTCTGTGTGTGTGTTTGCCAGCCCCCATCACACCTTAAGCCCAGACGTGAATTACGCTGTGGGAGCCGGAGCTGCACCTGTCGCAAAGATTCCTTCTGCTGGGTGACTGGCAGCTCTGCCACACATAAACACACACAGCCACATTTATGTCTGGTGGTTAAGAAACCTCGAGGCGCACGAGTTGCCGAGACCAAGGATATATACAGTATATATGAAGAGTTTGGTTCCAAAATGAGGTAACTCCGTGTTTTTCATTATGTTATCATGTTTTTATTGTGTTAGTTAGCTGTATTTTTGGAGTTATTATGGCTTAAATCAAAACAAACCAACTGCAGTTTGATTGATATTAATTGGAATGCTCAATGACATTTTTTTGAGTTATCTCATTTTGGAACCAAACTCTTCCTATAATAAACTATAATGATGGATTTTGTTTGTTTGTTGAGGAAATGAGAGCGCGTCCAATCCTTGCCAAACAAGTCGCCGTGATGCAGGGCACTGCTGTGTCGTTTCAGGAAGGTCACTGTGCGATTGCTAGGATGTCTTCTTAAGTGGTTTCTAAGTTGTTGCTATGCAGTTGCTATGGTTTTCTGCATGGTTGCTAGGGTGTGGCTCGGTAGTTGGATTATAGCCATAAAGATTTAGGGCCAGATTCACTAAACAGAGCAAAATAGCGCGAGAGCACAATTTGAAAAAAGCGCAGATGAAAGTGGAAATGTCTGTGGGTGAGGTGCACATTAAAAAGCACAGACGCAATTTCGCATTCTAATAATGACCAACGCAATCTACCAAGAGCAGCGCAAATGACCAGTGCGATGATGAGCGCAGACCTTAGTAAAGTGTTGTGTGATCCATTGAAATACTCTCCTCCCATAAAGTTTGTTCTACAAATGCATATGCAATAAGGTCCGTCATAAAAACGCTGTATCTACGCCTTTTCAGCCTCAATTTTCACTGCGTGTCTTTGATAAATACCGACAGTAATGTTTCATGACAAAGGAGGCATTTGCACTACCGCAAACTGTCGGTTTATCTGGTCCTTAGCCTAAATTACCCACCTCTATAATCTACTGGGCTTGTAAAGCTCTGAATATAAAAATCATAAATATAAAAAGACCAAAATAAACATTTCACCTCTTCAAAAAGCAAACAATCCTGGCTATTTAAAGCTTTAATCATGTTTGTAGATTAAAAAAAGTGTGGGATGTGGATGAATGAGGGGTTTTCAATAAGCGTGAGCAATTTCCAAGCACCTGTAATTATCAAAACGTCTACAATCTTCTAAAATCTTTGAAGTATTATTGTTTTGATGGGTTCACCAGTCCCGAGTCATTACTCTTTATTTCATTTTTTAATTGTAAGCATCACCGTTCTCAGGGCAAATGAACGCTTAAGGCAAGACAAAGAATCTGTAATAAGTCTTTATTCAAGCAAATTTCCTTTTGTAGTTGCTTAGCGAAGCATAACACAGAACGTTGCTTGCAAGTGGTGTAGTCTAGTTTTTCGTAGTGCGTATACTCTGATTCCCCCCCAGCCTACTCACCTGTCCCAGATCGACAACCCATGAGCACCACCACACTCACCAATGCATAGAGTATGCCTCTATATGTCATCAAGAGCATTCTGAAAGATTTATTGCATCAAGATTTCAATAGCCAATGACAGCTGGGGGGACTTGCTGGTTTTGTTAATCACCATCTCGCCCAGTTAAGAGTTACTTTTAGCCTTAGTCTTCTATTATTTTTCAGCATCAGTAGCTTACAAAAACACTGAAATCGTGTAGTTTAAATGCTTGCCTTTCATGATCTCCTTTTGTTTCGTATCTCCCGGTTGCACCCATGGTCCAAAAGTTAGTGCGTCGCACTTTTCTGACACAAAACGACGTTGTTACATATCCTCGCGCTTTTTTAAGTGGGTATACGGAAATGCTTGATATTTTCTAGTGGGTATACGCCGTATACCTGCGTATCACGTAGACTACACCACTGCTGCTAAGCCTTCACTCAGCCAGACTAAAAACCCTGTTCTCCTTAAGAGTACATACGTTAAGTGTAACAAAAGCAAACCACCAAAATACAAAACTAGAATCGTGTTTAAAGATTCAACCACCGTAGCTGCCAGACTCTGTGAAGGCGCCAGAAAGAGCGAGAGAACAGGAGGAAAGAAAAAATGTGATTGCTCTTTGTCTGACATCGAATTCCCATTTCCTAAATGTTCTGTGAAGCGCGTTTCTTTCTCACTTTGGCTTGCCGTCGCCGTGTGTGTTGTGAGAACGTCGGTTTGGTGTGGGCCCACGGTGATTGAGAACAGATGCCTTGTTTTCTGTAGTTGTCTCACCGGGTAAAGTAATGGACAAAGCAGAACGCAGGACAGCGAGAGCATAAACGAGATCTATTGCGGGAAGCAATAAGCACCAGGCGTATTCCTGTTAAATAAAATGCTGGTTTCTCACTTCCTTTCACTCACAGATGATTTGTATAACATAATGCGGCTTCCTCTTGCCTACGATACTCCGGCCGAGCCGGTAGAGTCCAAAATGAGATGGAGCCGCCAATGTTCTCTGCGTTTTGTAATTTACATTTTTGCTCGTATATGGCGGGGTTATCTGAGAGCTTTGTTTGTCTTTGTTTTAGTGGTACTCTCACACATCTGTTCTGTATGTTTTGTAATATTTGAAGCCAGATTTTTTTAACATTTGGTAAAAAATCATATAATTACGACCTAGCAGAACGTCCTGAACTCTTTCCCCACCGTTGATGAGATTCTCAGGCCTTCCAGTGTTATATGATGTTACACAACTTTTGGAAGAGTGCAGCATCTACGGATGCAAAAAAATGTATAGTCCCCACATTCGGGGGAACAAATGAGGATAGAATAAAACGCGTTTAGTTTGTTTTATTTAAAACAGAGGCTTTTGTATGTTCATTTATTCCTAGAAGAGGAATCATCGTCAATGTTTTGTGAAAACACTGGTGGTGAAAGAGTTAATGTGTAGCCTGCATCTGCTTTTCTGTTCTTTATGTATCTTCCATTTCCTCAATTGGGTTTTTATGATAGTCATCCAGTTATTATTTTGAAAATAAACAATCTGGTTATTATTGCATTTTATCCAATTTTATGTCAAAATATATGCCAATATATGCTATGATATTGGTTAGTATCAGCTAATATTTATTTATATGAGCAATGCATTGCATGGAGCGATACAGTATCCCATTAGTGTGCTGTTTTTGTATACTACAGGTCATCTGAATATTCAATGCTTACCAAAAATGCACTTGCTTTCCAGAATATACATACTATGCTGAATGTATATATTTATTTTGGACAGTATGCAAATTTTGTGAATGCATTGAACATTCAGATGGCCTGCAGCATACTGCTAAAGTAGCTTAACTAATATGATAATGTGCTATTCCCAGCATAGCCTTTTTTTGGAATGATTTGGGTGTGGCCATAAAACCCTCTCACAAACAAAAGGAAAAGGTCCAAGCTGGTCCAATTGAATTATGGGTGATGTAGTCTGAATGTTAGTATCGCTGTGCTTCTATCATCCTCTCACCAATCTCATTATCCGTGCATTAGCAGCTGGGTGAGGAAGGAAGGGGGCTTTTAGTGCGTGCACTCAGGAGCTGAAGGACTGGGATCCAGACAGAGAGCGAAAGGAAAGTTGAGAGCTCAAGGGTTTGTAATGATGATAATGTACACGCATGCGTTTGCTGTGTGCGGACCCTATTCTCTAAACATTAGGGCACACAGAGAGCAGATGAAAAAACGTAGGACGTAGGTAATTGTCACGTGTTCATGTTAGTTTCTGTGGACTTTTAGTTTGCACCTCTTGAGTTCCTGTTTCCTGTATTGTGTTGTTGGCTTTGTGTCTGAATTCGCCCCCTATCTCCTATATAGTGCACTATATCGGGTGTCCGCCATTTTGTAGTGTTGTCTGAATTCTGAGTAAACAACTCATTTGTTCACTACTTTTTACCCACAATGCATTGAGATTTTAAGTGTACATCCGATGTACACTCGCTCACTCATATTTCCCATGATACAACGCGAATCAACCGTCTGATTTGAATCAGCTGTAGGAGACTTGCGTTTGTTCTTGTTGACAGTTATTTTCTACTTTTTGAGAAAAAACAGATTAAATGAATGTTATATATAGCAGCGTTTTATTTTAAATATATGAAGTAATTTTATTAAATGTAATATAAATAAACGTTGCAAACATTTGTTTTGTTCTCTTTATTAAAAACGAATACAATAAACGTAACAAATAATGTAAAAATGAACTTTACCATTTTACAAAACAATCCATAAAGCCACACAGGTGTAATATAAGCGTTATGACGAAGGATATATATAGGACGAGGATATATTACGTCAGTGTCACTCATTTTCATTCACTTCTTCCCCATATCGTGGACTATTTAGCATTCGCTCTATAGGGAATAGTGAACAAGTGAGCGAATTCAGACGCAGCTGTAGTCTTTGTAGTTCTTTTGTTCATTGGTTCCCCTGTGATTGTCTCCCCAGGTGTGTCTTGTTAGCTCGGTACCCCTGTGTATATAGCCCTAGAATATACACCTAGAAATCGCCTACTATATAGTAGGCGAAAATGAGTATGAGTCATGAGTAGTATGTCTGAAACCTCAGTATGCGAGAAATACCCGGATGGTCTACTACTTCCCCCGAGATTGGTGAGTGTGGATCGGATGGACACTTCTCTATCCCATGATGCCACCGGAGCTGAGCAACGGTCACATTTCAAAAGTAAATCAAATAAATATAGCGGAAAACTTTAAGGCGGATGTTCGTTTTTAATGTGCCAATAAATGAGTTTCTCGTGACTAAATGATGTTTTTATCAGCGCTCGCGTGTAGGTTGTTGTTAATACATCATAGGTCAAAGAGCATACGGGTCACATGACCATAAAACATGGCGGACGCAGTATGTCCCAAATGTATTCATACACCTCCCACTCATACTATACAGAACGTAGTGTTTTAACGGCCGATAGGGAGCTACTTATTCACATTCAGTACGTACTGTCACAGTATGCCATTTCAGACGCAGCCCTCGTGTTTGAGATCTCATTTGTCAGTTTTTGTTTTACATGGTGTTCAGTCTTTGTCTTAAGTTGTATTCAGTCTCTGGATGACCTTATTTTATTTTGTCCAGTTTTATTTTATTAAATGTTTATACTGCATTTGGATCCGTTGCCTTGTTTGCCTGGGTTTCTCCTTGTTACAGTAATTCAAACATTTGCTGCAAACTCAAGGAGTCCTGCCCAATCTAGACCACCGATGAGGAGGGAAACGCACCCCTCCAAAAATGAATCTATTTGTGAGAGAGCGAGACGGAGACGCACAGACAGGCACATCCGGATGCTGCAGTCTGTCTGTGTGGTACATACGTGGACCAATGTCCCTCTAGTGCTCTCGTCATTTCTCACTGGGCTCTGTGTGTCTGAAGGACACGAGGCCTGTCCACACTTCACAGAGTTGCTGTCATCTGTATAGAGAGATGTCGTTCTCAGGAGAGCTTGTGGGTTCAGGGAACCCACCGCTTTATGGATAGTCTTAGTATCATAAACGGTCATTGGTTACTACTTGCCATTTCATTTTTTTATTTATTTTATTTTAGTGTTTTGTCTTTAATACTTATTTGAGAATTTAATTTGAACAAGATATTATTGTTCAACCCGGTATCACGCCAACATATATATCAGACACGCTGGTCCACTCGAAAAATGCGTTTCAGTGTCACACTTTGCCTCCGCTAGGCGTGACCGTGACACGCTTAGTTCTTTGTACTTGTAAAACTGAAAAGATTTTATAAATACATAATATTTGTACTTATATATAAAATAATAGATATTTTAGAGCACTTAACCCCACTCCTACCCTAAACCTCCTGACTATTAAAAAACACGCAACAAGCAAATAGAAGTCAGCCACGGGCATTTATTAAAACACTTATACTGCAAAAACAGTATAAAAACATTACGAACAGGAGTCTTTTATAGCCGTACAATTGTGTGAGCAGAGTAGGTTTTAATCACCGACGACTGCACTCCAGGAACGCACCTAGAGGCGTAATCGGAGCAGGACAGCCAATGTAGTTTCAGAACGTAAGCAAACCAGTTACGAGACACACGAGAGCCAATGCCATTTCACAATCGAAGCTGACGTTACGGCAGCAACTTTTGAAATTGTACACAACTGGAACCGGTTTTACGGTGGACAGATAAGGGGATCTGCTAACGTTACTCCATCTTCATACATGTGTGTAATGTTCATGCCTAGAGGAGGCAAAGCATGACACGGACAAGCATTTTCGAGTGGACCGGTGTGTCTGTTACACGCTTTGGCATGATACTGGGTTGCATTGTTTTCTTTTTTATTTGAAAATATATTTAAACACAAGAAAGGTTTATGCTTGAAGCTTAATAATAATAATAATAATAATAACCAATTTGAAAAATAATCTTAATTAATTGTGTAATATTGTATATTTAAAATATACTATATTACACAATTTAGTACATTTATCTTTAACGATGATTAAATATTTGTGTTAAAAATAAAACAAAATGATTAAGAAAAATATGTTTTGCTGTGAGATTAATTGCAAATGTACTAATGCATGTTTTAATTGGACTTATTTTAAAACATTAAAGAAGATCGTACATGTACTTTAGCATTAGCGTTAACTTTGGCCAAAAATGTGGCATTATTTTTTATTTTTTATTATTTGTGACAAATAGGAGGTGTGTGTGTCAGTTGCAGCATAAGAGGTAAGATTGTTTTTTGTCGTATTTTACTGTAGGTAGAATACTATTAAACCTGCAGTTGTACTGTATGGACATTTGATGTAAAAACATATGATTGACAGCAAGTAGTAAATATATAAAGAATGACTGGTTATTTCTAAAGTGGTACTGGACATTATAGATGTACATAAACATGTCATTTTGTTAGGAAAAGAAATAAGACAATGTTTGGCTGCACTCCAATCCAATGTCACTGTAACCCTGAGATCAGTTTGAGATCAATTTTAACTTCATCCGTGAAGAAGTTGTCCAAAGCTGAGCCAGAGACGATCTGTTAGCGTCATTGCATGGACTGCGTTTGAAGGGAGAAAGGGAAAGACAAAGTTGGAGATGCTGAAATTTCGACTGGTTATCATTCCGTACGGAATTGCGTTGTGCAAACAGCTGCTACTGGCAGAACAGCATGTTCTCTGGGCTGAGAAAAGAGTGAGAAAGCAAAACAGACTGCGTAATAACGAAAGTGAACGAGAAGGGAGTTCTGGTTTGAGATTTTTGTTTGTCACATAGTCAGATTATAACCGTTCCACTTCCTGTTTCATCCGTCATCTGTCACGGTGAGATGTCTTGTTGACATGGCTGTTTGATAAGCAAACTCTAAAAGCGGGCCAGAATCCGCTTGTGCGTCACACATTTCTCACCCTCATCTGTGCGTGCGAGCCTTCCCCGGTCGACGCCATCACTAGAGCACAATCTTAGCTGAGAATCGAAATCGATTGGCTCCAAAGAGCAGCTCGCTGGAAACAAAGACAAATGAACGATCCTCGTTTCCTCTCACTCCACCCCTCAAAAATCTCTTTCCCTGTAATTCTCGCCCTCTGGGCGTACCAAACGCATTGGGCGAACCAGCGATGACCTGCTTGAGAAAGAGCTGAGGGAAAAAAAACAATGGACCTGATATTCTTGACGTGTAATTAATCAAAAGTTATATAATTCATAAAAATCTCCCGCTGGATGAGAAGGGTAGTTGCGAGACGGCAGGCACTGAGTGATTAATGCTTCTCTGTACATTTGATCTCCAGGCTCAGGCCTCTTGTACGCGCAAAAACAACATAAGGGCGTAAGCAGTCTGCGAACCCGAGGCGGAAATGATTCTGATCATTTGGATTTGAGCGCACGATTGATGGGTGGTTAGAATGGTAGAGTTCAGGAGGAAGTAGAAATGGAGACAGAATGCATAGACCCACCGGCGCTGTAACGCGGTGGGCGTGGTGTGGACTGCTACGTCAGAGCGAGCTCCGTTCCGTTCGTGCCAAACCCCAGCTGTTCTGGTGCCAGATGTCAAGTCAGGATGACCTCATCATGGATACTAAGTTGCAGCTGCTGGTCTTTTGTCAGGCAGTTATGAGCTCACCGAAGCACTCGACAGTTACCGTAAGTTACGTCTGATAGAGCACCATTTGGGATGTATCACAGATTATCTTTGGAAGTGGAAGTGCAGTAGATCCATCCTGCACTGTTTAATAACATAATGCACGGAAGTGTATGGACTTGATTGTAGGTATAGCAGCGCTGATATACTTCACTACATACTTATTTTCCTACATTGGCGGCCCTATTTATAGGTATGTGTTCAAGTAAAATGACCCTTTTGGTTCAATCTGTGAACTACTGACAATATTTTCCCCAAATTCCAAATAGAAATGTTTTATTTTATATGCATTTATTTGCAGAGAATTGAGTTGGGCCAAATTGGTCAAAATATCAAAAGATGCAATATTTGCAGATCTTAAATACCGCAAAGAAAAAGTTTATATTCATGTTTAAACAACACAATACAATAAAAATGTATTTTAGAATCAGTAAAAAAATGAAAATATGGTCAGATTTTTTTCAACAACTTTCATGCAACTTTGTGGATTTTGCATTCTCTCAGTCTTTCACATTGCTGTTGGGTGACTTTGTCATTCCTCAGGTTTGTTTTTGTTGGAATTCAACAGACACTGTACTGAAATTGACCAGTATATATGTATAAATGACAAAACTGGAGGTTTTTTTTCTTTATTTTTTTTAGAGCTGCAAACATCAAGAAAAGCCTGACCTTTCGTTTTGTGTTTCGTAAAACAAAGTCGTGGAGATTTTAGCGGCATCTAGCGGCGAGGTTACGAATCGCAACCAACGGCTCAGTCCACCCCTCGCCCCTCCCTTTTGAAGCTGTACGGCGGTTCTCACGGGACAAAGATGTCGTCACGTTTTCGCTTCTGTGCCGAAGGAGATAACATATTTATGAAACGCGCTCTGTAGAGCAGTTTGTCCTTTTAGGGCTACCGTAGAAACAACATGACGAATTCCATGCAAGGGGACCCGCGGTGTATGTAGATAGAAATAGCTCCTTCTAAGGTAATAAAGACATAACGCTTCATTATGTAAGGTCTTTGTACACCTCTGAAGACGTAGTTATGTATATTATATTGCATTTCTGTCAATACATCCTCCAAAAAATTACATACTGGAGCTTTAAGTGAACTAATAACTTACATTAAATGTTGAAAACACCAATTAAACAGGCAAACAAATAGATGTACTATAGAAACAGCTTTTATATGCTTCTCTCTTTACACTCCACTGGTTGTAGACATTACTACAGGGCAAATGGTGCTCTTGGCCACGACATAGATGATCTCACTGTTACATGGATTCACAGTCTTGGCAGATCTTTAGATGCGTTGGGTAACATTACAGACTTTGGCATAGCTACTTTTGTTTGTGCACGAGGGCTTTTGAGTTTACGACAGAGCGAACGGTACGTCACCCGGACCCCATGACGGACATTATAGTCATAGGTTAATAGCCCTGCTGGAGGAAGTCTCACTGTATTAACAGATAAATGAAATACATTAAGGCTTTTAAATAGCTGTGTACGTGAAAATGGGAATGTTATGGCTATACAGGCTCTGTCTGATTTCTCTCGTTATGGGACATAATTTGTTTGTGTCTTGTATAGTGACTAAATTCCACATTAGAATTAGTCTTGTTTTTGCTTTTTAATTACGTTTTGGCAGAGTGTGTTAAATGAGCTATGGCAGGTTAGCGCATTCCCCCTTCCCCTTTTCCTTTCCCCCCCCCCCTCCGTACCGGAATAAAACGCTTAGATCGAGCAAGACACTAATCTTTTTATACCAGTCACTTTGGGCTAACAGACGGGTTTTCTAAAGTGATGTGATAATCTGAACTGTTTTCTTTAACACAACAGAAATTTAGAAATCAGAAATCTTTTTTAATGTAACTTTTTAGTGCAGGTTAGCCGACAGGCCCGTTTTACATATAGGAGATCAGGTTTTACTAACCATTCTAAACATAAGAAAATAGACATAATGATAGAAATACAGATACAGTCCAATTTTAATACGATCACTTTTAGAGCATTTTTCATCAATAAACAGCCAATCAGAATCCATTCAAATTTTAAGACCTCAACCTTTGACTGAGTGGTTCTTTATGGAACCAAAAATGGTTCTTCCACGGCAAGAAAGCGAAAATGTGACGACATCTTAGTCCTGTGTCAGTCACCGTTGTGCTTGGAAAGGGAGGGCTGGAGTGAGCCGTTGGCTGCTATTCACAACCTCACCGCTAGATGCCGCTAACCTTCATACACTGGACCTTTATAGATACTGTAGTTACGTTTATAGATTTGAAAAGACTGCTGAAAAGTAACAAAATTGTAGAAAGTCTATTCTTTTTAATTCAATTTATCTGCTAAAGGTGTTGTTTTGCCGCACGGTTGTATATAGGTGCCTTTAAAGCTAAAAGACATGAACTGATAAGCAATAGCCCTGCATTTCAGATGAGATACAGACTGTCCGTCTCTCAATTCTTCCTTTGTAATCTTCTCTTCTCTCCTTGGCATTTTCAACCTCAGTCTTCACAGTAAGTGCTGTAAGTGTCAACATTTTTTAGCACTGCCTATTTGATCACTCGACTGTGTGTGTGCGTGTGTGTCGCTGCTGGTGACATGGTTCAGCGGCAACACTGTGATCGCTCACTGGCTTTCAGAGCTTCTCTCCCATCCTTTATCATTTTCTATTGCCACTAAATCCGAGGTCATGACAGATAAGTCTCCTGGTGGCACACTAGTACACAGTGTGCGTGTGTGGGCAGTTTTGTGTGCGTCTCGTATCAAAAAACCCCACACCCTATCAGTTCTTCAGTAATTGAGAAATATCAGAGCACTCGTGTCAAATTATAGAGGAAACGTCTATAGAACGTTGTGTGTGATTGAAGTGTACTGTATATTCGTACATGCGTGTGTGTTTGTGTAAGCGTGATAAAGGAAAGTAGTTCATTTCTCAGGGGCTCAATAGTCTACCCTTTATCCCAATCAAGATGAAGAGGCCACGGCATCTGAAGATGAAAGCCCAGATGCTTCAACACCCGCGGCTTTGTAATGCCTTTGGTAATAACTGGCTTTCATCAAGAGCGAAATGGCAACAAACGTCCGTTTGTGTTTAGCCATCAAAAACGGCATTCCTGACTGAAAGTGGACAGATTAGCGCAAATCTGCGGAGCGGTTAGGTGAGTGTTTTTCTCGTCCGTTTGATTAGGATCATGTGTGGAGTATTGAAGAAGCCGTGGTTTAGAGGCCCGGCCGTGCTGATTGGATGGCGGTGAGAGGATTTACGGGAAGATGCTTCAGCCGTTGATCAGAGAGTAAGACAGAGGTCAACAAAGTGCCACAGAGAAACCTTTAATAAAACGACACATTAATAAATCTACACAAATACTTGAGGGGAACCGGAAGGTTTTGGGTTTGATCCTCATCAGAAGTGAGCCATGAGATGTCACATTTGTACTTTTGTTAGTACGGTTTCAGATGGATACAATTTATTAAATCGTACAGTATAGCACTTTATTTTTTCTTATCGAATATTCAGTAAAATCGTACCTGTATATACTGTACTTAGGGAAGCAAAATACAAAGAAGGAAATAAATGTTGATGCTCTATATGTGATTCATTTTGGTTTGCTAGAATATTTTGCAGGTGCCATTAAGTGCAGGTGGTGTGACATTCACTCATCCTCTAAAGACAAAAACAACACTACTCAAGGTGATTGAAAAAATGACCCAGGCTACGTTTAACACGGATTCACTTGGAATGATGCAAAACAGAGCTGAAACAATGTATTTTAAATATATTTTTTATTAGGGCATTTAATCGAAAGAGAAAAAATCAAATAAAAATGTGGTTTATATTAGGGCTGATTAATCGCATCCAGAATAAAAGTTTGTTTTTACATAATATTGTCTGTGTACTGTGCATATTTATTTTGTAGTCTATTTATAAAAACAAAGACATACATGCATATAATATTATATGCATATATTATATAAAAAATCATACATATTTCAATATAATTTTAAATTATTGGTAAATATAAATACATACATGTAAATATTTCCTAAATATGTATAAATGTATGTGTACGTGTATGTTTATACATAGAAAATTAATATGCTTAGCACACAGACATATATTATGTTAACACAAACTTTTATTCTGTATACGATTAATCCTGATTTAGGAAATATGCTTGTATATATTTAAATTTATGCATAATTTAAATTATTTAAGACTTTTATTGGTTTTTAAGTTTTATATTTTTCTTAAATATAAACATGTACATGTATGTGTATGTGTTTATATATACAAAATTAATATGCACAGTACACAGACATATATTATGTTAACTCAAACCTTTATTCTGGATGCGATTAATCACGATTAATCGTTTAACAGCCCTAGTTAATATGTAAAATAAATAATGAAAAAGCAAAAATAAATAAAACATATATAATACATGCATATATAATATTTTTTATTATATATATATATATATATATATACACACAAATATACATATATGTGTATTTGTTTAAATATATTATTATATATGATAACAAATAAATACATTTTTACAATTTTATATATATTTAAATGTATGTTTTTTATGTGCATGTTTATGAAGCATATTTGGTGTTGTCCTACACCGCTTTCTCAAACATCCCTGATGTTTTCCTGATTCTCGCCAGTCGCTGTTAGGTTCTCTGATTAGCCTTTTCCGTAACATGTTGTGCTTCAGTGGTCAGTGCTGGAGCAGGTGCTATTAGACCCCTGGTGATTCCCAACACATCTTTCCACTCCGAGAACCATTTCGTGACATCCTGCGACACTTGAGTGGCGACTGCAGAGGGCCGTTGCAATCGGTAGCAACGTTTCAGTCTGAGAGCCTCAGTTTTTGATGCGGTCTTTGAAGCAGACCTCAGCTTGTCCTTGAACTGCATCGGTTCTGCTGCGGACATCGCGTCCCTGCCAGCACAGGTGTCTCGTGGCATACAGGTGGGCGATAGAGAGAGGGGGTTGGTTCGGTCATAACGTTTGTACGTGTTTTTCAGGACCAGCCGAGGATCATTGAATACACACACACACTCATTTTTTTGTCCTTTTTACAGCTTCACTTCTCTCATTCCACCCACCCACCCGCCGCTGCCGAGATAGAACTGCCTTGTTAAGCGAAGATCAATGCGCGTGTATGTGCGTGCACGCGTGAGCGCGCATCTGCGCCCATTTGTGTCAATCTAAGAGAGAATGCATTAACATTTATGACTTGCGATGGTGGCCTTGATAGTGAGACAGAGCTGACACACACTTTGACACACACGGGTCCCTGCTGGCCCCCCGGCGCGCTGCGCTGTCACACACACCCCCCATTAGCATGGCGGCTAACCGCTCCTCTGCATCCATTAGAATAAATGTGTGTTAATGGATCTGCTTCAGCTGCCAGTGGCTGATTAGAATAAATGTGCTTCATACAAAGCTGAAGCAGATGAGTGTTCACACCCCTGCTTTGACCTGACACGCCTGAAGTCGCCCATAGAAAACCAGCTGAACGGATACCTCGCATTAGAGTGTGTTTGTATGGGTAGAGGGGATCGGAAATTATGCCGTTATGGGCTTGCGTGTTTAGCAGTACTTCTTGGGGTAGAATTGAGAAAAATGTCTGAAAAGTTAGACACATCTGGACAAACCTCATTTTGAGGATAAAGAATGTTTTTCATTCTAAAAGGTGTTTTGGGCTTTGAGTTTGTATTACTACAGTGTGAGGTAATTGTATTTAGTATTATTAACCATTTTAAGTCCAAATAAAATAGTATTAGCAATATATGCACAGAAGCTGCTGTAATGTGACAAAATAATACGATAAAATGTTAAAAGTTTACGATATGTGTCATAGAGCTATTGCGATCAGCATATATTATGTTGTTAATGCTTTTACTGCTCTCTCTTTTTGAGCTTTCTTAATTCCTTTCTAAATTTTGATTTGATGTTAAAATTTGATATTTTTACTGATTACAAATTACCTAAATTACCTTAAGCAATGATAATGAAAAAATTTTATTTAACCTTCAGTTACCATTTTTTTTAAGTTGAAATACTATTGCATCATATTTTTAAGTAAATGCTATTGTATCATGAATCCTGGAGTCGTGTATTATATATCGAATCGTATGTGTATCATTATACCTCAGTTCACATTTATTTGTATGACACTTTTAACAATACCAGTTGTTTCAAAGTAACTTTCTACGTTGCAATTAAGTGTAACCTGTTTTTAGAGGTGACTGTGTTAAAGTAATCTCAAATTTTGCAGAAGTGTGTATATACAAATTATACAGTTAGCTAACATCATTTATTTGTTTAAGCAGAGACAACGGACACAATAAAGCAATGGTAATATGTTGTGATCATAACATTCGAAAAGTTTGACAGTTTTGTTGCATGTTGATTCAGAGCCGCCGTCATCTGTCCTCGCGGGGTTGGTGTCATCTCTTCATACGTGTCTTCTGAAATCTTCATAAGAAGCAGAATCAAACTTGAGTTTTAAGCATGCAAAATATTTTCGGCCCTTGCAGTGAGTGTGTGCAACAGGATATGGTGATTAAATTGAATTATGAAAAGTTAGACTTTGGTTGTCCTGGTTAATATTATTTTCTCCCTCCCACACAGCGGAGGTTGCATCATTAGAAAAGAATAGCTGTTTCAGAGGTGGAGCGAGATATTGCATTTTAATGAAAGATTATGAAAACAAACATTTCCTCTTTAGAATAAAGTGCCGTTATGAAATATGCACAGGACAAGACGACCGAGGCCGTATCAAGATAGTAAATGTTGATTTAAAATTGTCTTTTAAATCAGTTTTTTGCTCATTCAGAGAACTAGTCAAATGCGTGTGTTTGTGTTTATTTACATGTCGACAAACACGGTATTGTAGGTGACTTTGAAGCTGTTGAGTTTCTGTGTGTGCTCTTATGGGTTTGTTGGGTGTTTTTATTGCATGTGTAAAGGGAGTTGTATTAGCATGTGTTGTCCTTGGTCAGGGTGTTGAACGCGGCTAGATGCTAATGAAGCTGAATTCATTATGCTCTGTGGTGATCTGAGAGATTTGGCTGAAGCGCCGCCCATTTTTTGCTGACTTGCTTGGCCTCACCTCTCAAAAGAACTTCTAAATAACCTTGTACTGCCGAGCCCGTACAGTACCAGCCACGCTGTGAGACGGACACAACGAGAGAGAGAGAGACTGCAAACACATTTAGGGACACACTTACTCTGTCCACACGCGTACACAAAAACAACACATGAGAAGAGACAAATACACACCAAAAGTCCTGTACAAATTCATGGCTACATGTGTTTGTATGAACAAGATGCGAATTCACAATTTTACTTCTGATTATTTTTTTATAGATTTTATAATATGTGGTTTATCTGACTGTACTGTAAGGTCTCTCTCTATGTATGTATATATATATATATATTTTTTTCTTCTTCTGTATATTGTAGTGGTGGTGTTTTGATTTACATACTAATCGTATGCTTCGCCTTTCATGGTAAAACTCTTTTAGAAGACTTTTCATTTTTACATTAGGGACGTCCTTGGCCGTTCCATTGTGTTGCGTCTCCCGGTTTTCAATAGAAGATGGGAAGTTTCTGTGACTTAGTTGGTAGAGCCCCGCATTAGCAGCGCAAAGGTCACAATTTTGATTCCCAGGGAACTCAAATACTGATGAAGCTGTATACTTGAAATGCAAGTCGCATTAGATAAAAGTGCCTGCAAATGCATAAATGTAAATGCAAAGGTAAAGTTTATACATGTGTTTTAGGACCCCTGCATCTGTTCTGTTGCATTGCGCTCCGTCTAGCTGTTTGAAATGCAACAGCATGGATTTTTGTAAATGTCCACTAGGTCTGATCAGGGTCACGGGAACCAGAAATCAGACGAATTATGCTCGGTTTCTTTAAGGTTCAGGTTTAGACAACACTCAGACTAGTTTTGGAAAAACGTTTACATAAGATTTGCATATCCATAATGTTGTGTTTTACTAAAATATGTGCACAAATATTTGCATATCTCTGTCTGTTTCTCTTTATTGTTACTGTCTTATTCTTCAGTTTGTCTGTCAATTTTTCTTTCTCTTTGTTTGTCTGTCCTTTTCTCTTTCTATCGGTCTGTCTGCTTCTCTTTTGTTTATTTGACTGTCTTTTTCTCCTTCTGTCTGTATGGTTTTTTGTCTCTCTTTGTTTGTCTGTCTTTTTCTTTCTCTTTGTCTACTTTTCTTATGTGTTTTTCTTTTTGTCTGTCTTTCTTTTTGGCTGTCTTCTTCTTTCTGTTTGTCTGACTGTTCTTTCTTTCTTTCTTTCTTTCTTTCTTTCTTTCTTTCTTTCTTTCTTTCTTTCTTTCTTTCTTTCTTTCTTTCTTTCTTTCTTTCTTTCTTTCTGTTTGTCCGCTTTTCTTTTTGTTTGTCTGTCCGGTTGTCTTTGTCTGTTTGTCTGTCTGTTTTTCTTTGTCTGTTTGTCTGTCTTTTCCTCTTTCTGTTTTTCTGTCTGCATCCCTTTCTGTTTGTATGTCTGTCATTTTCTCTTTTTGTTTGTCTGGCTCTCTGTTTCTCTTTCTGTTTATCAGTCTGGCTGTCTCTTTCTCATTCTGTTTGTCCGCTTTTTTTTTGTTTGACTGTCTGTGTTTGTCTGTCCGGTTGTCTTTTTCTGTTTGTTTGTCTGTCTGTTTTTCTTTTTCTTTGTTTGTTTGTCTTTTTCTTGTTTGTTTGTCTGTCTGTCTGTTGCTCTTTCTGTTTTTCTGTCTGGATCTCTTTCTGTCTGTCTGTTTCCCTTTCTGTTTGTCTGTCTGTCATTTTCTCTTTCTGTTTATCAGTCTGGCTGTCTCTTTCTCATTCTGTTTCTCTGTCTTTCTGTTTATCTCTTTGGCTGTCTGTTTCTCTGTCATTCTGTTTGTCACTCTGTCTTCTACGTCAATCATCATAACCATCTGACCATCTCACAATGCCATGTCTAGTAAAAAGTACTATGAAAATCACATGCATGCTGAAGTTGAGTTAAAGAGACAAGGCTTCACTCTCCTTTCTCTCTCACGCTCTTTCTCTCTCTCTGTCTCTCGCTCTTTACTTTGATCACCTTGCCACAGAGTGAGTAAGAGCCCTTTCTCTCCACCGAGGTTAATCCTTCCGGTTTGCACACAGAAATAACCATGGCAACAGGTTATCTCTGTGCGGTGCATCACCCGACGGATAATTGATCAGACTTGAGTGGAGGCAGGTATTCTTTTCTCCCTTAACCTCTCTGGTCATTGATGAGACGCGGCGCACACACCCGTACACGCACGCACCACCCCTGACCTTGGCATTTTAACTGGAACCCATGAAAGGTGACACGTGGTGAATATAAAGTGGAGATGGGACATCCCTACGTTTGTGAAAACCCCTCACATCCCAGAGGACGCGCTACAGAACAATCTCTCTGGTGGGCCGTAACCCTCTCCCCGATGAACAGACTCCTCCAGGTATACGGTGGAGCATATGTCGCCATTGCATGTATGAGCTTCATGTTATTGTCCATATGCCCACACGGGAACGTGGTTATCATTTGAGCTTGGACGATGATAGTCTATTGCAATAAATACTAGAGATGCAATAATCGGTTGATAAAGGCAATTTTTCAACTATCTGTCGATAGTTTTTCAACAGCTGATGATCAGGGCCGATATGTCAATCATATAAGGACAGGAAAATACAACAAATGTGTGGTCTATATATAGAAAATGTTAAGAAACATCACCAGTTTTAATATGTTTAATATTAATAGTCATTACCCGAATTAGTAACGATCAGAAAGTTAAGAAATATGAATTTTATCAGCAGATATCACTCTGAATAATCAGCTATCGGTATGGTTGGAGATATTTAGTATCGGTGCTTCTCTAATAGATGTAAGAGTATTCACGTTTGAGACACTTTTGTAAGTGAATCTATTGTACCTCAATTGCATCTTTTGAATGTACAACAATATCTAGCGCGAGATGTTTTAAAAAAGCCTGCCCTTGTAGGACATCTCTCACAAAAGCCGGCCATAGCTGATGAAGACCCAACACCTCTCCTGAGCGTTTATTGAGTTTTTGATGGCTAACTTTCAAACCTTGTAGAATTGTCAGAGCAGACTCCTGACGCCATTAGCTGAAAATACATTGGCTGTGATTGTCTTTTTGTCTGTCTCACTCTCGTTCTCTCACTCTTTTCCCTCTTACAAAAAAACTTTCATTATTAATTTTTACCCTCATATCTCAAAAAGTGCTTTTCGGTTATAATCCACCAGACTCTTTGGTTATTGCATTTATGTAATGAAAAAATCCAGGCGCCCTGGAAGACAGAGTTGCGGAGAGTGCGCATGTGTGTGTGTATGTGTGTTTAAGTAGGAGAGAGAGACAGGAATAGGGCGGATGGGGAGGTTTTTTCTGTCCACGGTGGAGGCCGAAGTTATTAAGTGTAGCGATGGAGTGGAACTTCAGGCTGTGTTCCTTTGGCTCTGTGCTTCTTATTAAAGCAGGAGAGATTGAAGTGATTTCACACAGATCTCTCTCCGTCTCGCTTTCTCTTCCCCGCTTTCCTCCCTCGCCAAACCCCGAATCACAGACCAATCAGAGAGCTACGACTTGATCCGAGGGTCTCGGAGTTCGACTGAAGAATCCTTCAACTGAGGTGACCTTATTGAATGCGAGTACAAACAACTCGCGAGCGTACGCTAATCGTGCTGTTTTTGGGGCCGAGAATCTCATTTCATCTTATTTTTGGCCCAACATCATGAGAGCATCGACGGCCCGCTGAGAACAGACATCTTCGACTCGGTCTGTATTCGTGCCAGTGTGTCGTACGATAGCAATCTGTCCGCGTGGAGCGAGTTGGGCTGTTCTTCCGCCCCGAGTCTTCGGTCTCTCGCTCGCTCCATCACTGCCTCTCTCGGGGTGCCGGCCCCCTCTCTTTCTCGGCTAATGAGTCCCTCTGGATGGGCATAAAACGGTCCTCTCATCAGCGATCACTCAGACTTCAAAGAGTCTCCCAAGACATTAGCATAACAAGGCTACCTGCAGATGCTGGCAGGGCCGGAGACCTGAGATAGAGACAGCTCTCCTCTTTTACCTAGACAGCATGAATCATTTAACGTCTCGGGCAAGCCGAGTCTCGGCTTGTGGCCAGGTGCTCTGCTCGCTGCATGAGTGGCCTTTCTTACTCCGAGAGTCCCTCGCGCTGTTGGGGAGCTAGGGACTGTTTATAACCTTTGCCTGAGATTAAAGATACTTTTAAGATGAAATTACTTTGGAACACAAAGTTTGGATTTGCGTACGCATCCTTTGAGGTTACACACAGGAAAAAAAATTCAAAATCACAAACGAATGCTCTTTAATGTTTTTTCTTTGTTGTTTTTCATAAACAAATTAAATGAAGATTTTTGTTAAATCTCCTGCTCATTAGGTTTTATTTGAAGAAAATGACCCCAGGAATCTCACATAATGTCTCACAATGATGTTGTAAACTATAATCGACTGTGACGATTGAACATTTATCATTAAATGTTTTTGATCATATTATGTTATCGACACATCTTTCAAAGCTCTGCACTCTTACATCAACCGAATGTCTTATTTGCATATATTTAAATACCTCCTAAGAAATGACAAGTTAAAGACCTCCAGTACTTTTCCTGATCTCATAAAGAGCTAAATCTGTTTAAAGGGTTCAACGTCATCATTTACCCTCTTGTCATTTCAAACCTGTATCTGAAGAACACAAAAGAAGATATTTTGAAGAATGTTGGTAACAGAACAACGGTGGTACCCATTCACATCTATTGCATAGACACAAAACCAATGCAAGTCATGTTCGGTTACCGAGATTCTTCAAAATATCTTCTTTTGTGTTCTGCAGAAGAAAGTCATTCAGGATTAAAATGAAAAGATGGTGAGTAAATGATGACAGAATATTCATTCTTGGGTAAACTATCCCGAAGAGCAACAAACCAAAAAAATCTCTTTTGCATATTACTATATAGACAGTTTCGTGTTTTTCCAGCGTTAAATGATCCATGTCCCCCTTTGCTCGAGAGTAAATACCCCGGAATATATAGACTTTTCAGAAGCCTTCAGAGCGAGTTTTCTGAAATAGCTGGCAAGACAAATCTGGCAGCATTTGATACAAAAGCTAATGCAAAAGAATTTATGCCCATTTATGGGAAACTTTAGGTGCACGTCAGCTAGCATAAACTTCTGCAGAATGACACAGCGTACTGTACAGTATAGGCGTTATCAACCGCTCGGTCGAGTCAGTTTCAAATATGCAGAACAATGGCTCAGCACACACATACTGTAGCTGTAAGTCTGTCTTTAGCTCGTGTTAAAACTGACACGAACACATATCTTCAGACAGGCTCTTGTTTGCGCGGCAGACATCCCTCAAGAGCGCCTCCTTGTTAGCTCAGCTGTGAGAGGCGGCGAGCCTTTGCTTTCTGCTGTATTACAGATCAAAATCAGCCGCTCATTTACTAAGCCTCTAAAGTGTCGAGCTCAAGGGATTTGGCGCTCTGTTATCCTGTCGATCACAGAAATGACTCTGAGTCGAGTAAAACTTTTTGTAATGTTTAAATATGACATGTATGACTGAACTGAGAGCAGCGATGACTTATAAGTTCTTGTTGCGAGCAAACCTAATGCTGTAGATCTGTGTTTGAGTTTGTATATTGCATGTGTTTCAGTTTCGGGAAATCTTGGCGTAATGGTTCATTTTATACAGTTTTTTTTTGCTTTAGTTATATCTGTGGTCTTTTGATAAAGTCATCTACGTTTAGTCAATATTCCATCAAGTAATATTAATAACTTGAATCTGTTTTTAAGCTTTAATCAATTGTGGGTCAAAATCAAGAAGGTACAGCTCACTGTACGTTCGCATAATTTAAGTCAATGGAAAAAGCACTTTATTCTTAAAACATAAAAATAAGTATTTTATTTGAATAGTTTTTTATAAATAATACCAAATAATAAGTAATAGCCTCTTTTTAGAAGTTTTTTTTTATTTGTATACAGTACTGTTACGTTTATGTTGTAGGTAACGTGACTATGATTGGATATTTTGAATAAATGAATTGTATTTTTTATTTTTTTTTATTATTCTTTAGAAATAAAATGTAGATGTTTTTAAGCATTTAGAATATTTGATTTTAGAATATTTTGAGTGCATTATTAATATCTTACAGCATTACTTTTTCTTATCATACTTTAAAAAACATTTTCCTCGGTAAATATGTAACGATGTTAGCTCAGTAAGCAAAGTCAAATAATTCACCAGCCCTGGTCCTGCCATCACTTAAACTCTTCTAATAATTGCTGTTCGTGTTGATTCTGATATCCGAATTGCTTACCGAAGGCTCCTGTCCTCTCTTTGGACATGTCCACAGCTATTCAGCAAGCCTTTACGTTATTCGTGAAGCACGCTTGGAACAGGAAGTTCAGCCAGATGCATGTTGTTTTGGTCACAGGGAGGATAAGAGTGTCCGCCGAGAGCATAACGCCCTCCTCGCCAGTTCTGGGCCAGGCCGTCTCTACCGCTCCTCCCACCGGCTCATGTGGTGTGGAAAAGTGTTGTCGCTTAGCGACCCAGTCTGCATTCCTACCCAATTACATCCAGTCCCAGCTGACTTCCATTAAACCCGATCCCTGTCCCGTAGCGAGGGGAGCGGGGTGTTTAGGGTTCTGAATGTGTGAGTTTTAATACTAGAAGTTGTGAGTCAGACCGGTGGTGACAGATTCACTGGCCACATGATCTCAGAACAGCCATAACAGAAACTTTAAAGACACAGTTACAGTTTTAAAGAGATGCTGTAATGGGGAACAATATTGTATGAGGTTGTGGTGTGATGAATAGTAACTTCATAGCCACATGAGACGGTATGAGATCAGAGTGGAACTCTGCACCATAATAGTCGCTTCAATTGTAAATCTGATAAAGGGCCGTGTACAATTTTTTGGGGTGTACTAAATGTGTGGAACATGACAGACCTGACTGAGTAGACACCACACCAATCTGCGAGATAAAATACAGTTTGTTTAATATTTTGTGCTGATCGTTTTAATGGCTAAACAATGAAAACATGTCTTCAGAGCATTTAGTGTGACTACAAATACATAAATATGTTCTATTAAATAAACTGCACATTTATACTTCATAGCCTGGTTTTCATTAGTGTGAGATCAAATAGGCCATCTCCACCTATTGTAGGTCTGTACCCCCAAGTTGACTTAATTTGCTTTTAATATTCCTTATGTACACGCAACATAAGTCTAAACTATTCCAGCAATGGTTTGAGAATATGCCAGAAGCTTGGGAACCGTTTTTTGCTGGTTATTATAAGCGTACCTTTACACATTTACTTTCTATTAATATGGGGGGTCTCCATTGACTTCTGTTATTATTATCCTGAGCTAATGATATTTTCAGTACCGTAACCCTGATCCTAACCTTAGCCCTCCTAGCATCCTTTCTGCGGTTTTATATGATCATCAGAGCCATATTTCTCATGAATTTAAAGTTGTTTTTTGTGTGCGGGCTGTTGGTTGGTCCCCACAATAGAGGTGATTTCAGGTTTTACTAGCCCTTTGGGTACATTAGGTCCCCATTATGTAGGCAAAGCCTGACCCCCCACAACATCACACACTTCTCTCTGGTTTACCCACAGTGCCTCTGCACACTTTGACCATAAGAACCTGGGAAAATAGAAAAACCTCAATAGCAAAATTCTAAATATAATCCGTTCTGTAAGAAAAAGCAATGATTCGCTTTAGGAAATCCTTTCATTTAGATTTCCTGAACAAGCATGGCTTTTTTGCCAGTGTCCTAGTAATACATCAAACAAACTGCCTCCCAGGGTCTCGTATTTTAAATCTTCCCACATCTGTTCGCCAAGATGCTGCTGCAGAAGCCGCTTTCTGATGCAGTCCCTCACCCAGAGCTGTCAAAATGATTTCTGCTTCTCTCTCTCTCTCTCTCTCGCTCTCCTTTGTGTTTATCTGCAACATTTAAGACATATTTGTAATGCCAAGCCTTGTCCATGGTTGTGGTTCAGTATAGGGTCAAACATAGATGTGTGTGCATAACATAGAACATGTTCTTTCTGATAGTTGATAAAATAACCACATAAGTCCATTTACATCCATGAAGATACCTCGAAAAGCTTAGAGAATGTTTTCACAACAAAAAATTCTACCATTATTTAATCACTTTCAAGTCACTCAAGTCACTCTTTCTTCTGTGGAACACAAAAAAGATATTTTGAGAAATGTCTTAGTGGTTTTGTGCCCATACAATGGAAGTCAATGGGGGCCAATGCTGTTTAGTTACCAACATTCTTCAAAATATCTACTTTTGCAGAATGACACGAGGGTCTGTAAGAATGAAGGAATTTTCATTTTTTTGTGAACTTTGCCTCAAAAACCCATGTTACATTCAGAAAAATATACGTATATAATGTTATATTGAGCCATATACAGTTGCGATCAGTACACGTTGCTTTGATTTTTCACGCAACATTTTACTGTGGCTTACTCAATTTGGACATGTTTGTTTGCATTCCATAAATATTTGTCACTGTCCTGGGAGTTACAGTGCATTTAAGATTGACATTTTTCAGCATGTTCCTTGGGAACCACATCCATCCTTGGCAATGCTCCATCAGTTGAGCTCCAGGAAAGCTTGCATTTTTTCCCTTAGCATGAGCTAAAAGCTATCAGAATATTGTTGTGCATGTAAACAATAACTTCCGGTCAGACTGTAAACAATTACATCCTTCCAGCTTGAAATCCACCGAATATCATGTCGTCATATCTCACGTCTCTGACTGTTCTCTCTTCTCGTTTCTTTGTTTTGCTCGTTTTGTTTTGTTTACTCGAGATTGAGGTCTTTGAGATTGATTCGTGCTTTGCTGGCAGCCTATGTTTGTTGCTACCCATAATTCACTGCTTCACCCCATGACTGACAGCGCTGCTCTGGATTGGCCCTCTTTGATGGATTACTCTGGGCTAAATGTATTACTACAAACGCACACACGTTGCACTTTGTATTGTTAACTAATATTTTTGTGAAACAGGTTAAACACACAAATGCACACAAAACACAATCGTTTCGAACTACGTTTTGCTTAATTCCATGCACAAATTCACTCAGATTGCGGAGACGAGCACAAACCCACAGCCGGTCACACAAACAGCAAATGCAGCCTCTCTGGTCGGGCCTCTTTAACAAGGTAATGCATCATAAATTCATTTGGCTCCCGGTAAACATTGTTGAAAAATGAGAGTGATGGATGTGTGCCACGGGGAGGAGTGCCACATGCTTGGGAGCGCTGCAGTGTGAAAGAGAGGGAGACTGTGACTTACTATATAAATGGTTGAGGGTGATTGTACAGACATTGAGTCGTACACATGTTTTCAGGTCACGGGCTGCTAATCTTTATGGTGGTCATTTAGCTGTAGAGGGACCTTTGAGAAAAAGGGAACAGAAAGGGAAAAGCCAGCAGGAACATGCAGTGGGCTGGATCATCATCATCCCGCTGCTGCTGCGTTTTTATTCTGGGATTCAGCTGCGTCTGCAATGCAGCCATTGAGTGTCTCAGCACCTTTGTAGTTTCAGGAACAAGACCTTAACCACACGCACACACACACACACACACACACACACGGCGTGAATTTGACTAGCACTTAGTTCAAGTTCACCCATCAATTCACTTTATTGTCTATGCAAATGTAGGTCGTAGGGTTTTAGTTAAAAACATAATTCAGTGTGCAAAATTTTACATCCCCCCTATGAAGTGATCTAAGGACAGCCATAGAAAGTGAGATGATAAAACTAGTGCAAAGAAACGATGCTTACACACCTTCTGTGCGTGATATGTATTTTGGATTAATGTCATAAATACTGTATAGAATGCATTTTTCTGAGCTAATGAACCTGCTTTTCAGTTTTAAATCAATTCTTTCTATTTCTTCAGCTAAAAACATTACCAGTGCTTTTTGTTATATCTTGCAGTGTTATCTTTTTTCATCGTTTGAATTAATTTTGCTTAATTAAATGAAGGTTTTTTTGTTAATATTGACAATTTTAAAGCTCCAACCTCTGAATTGCAGGTTACTTTATGTACTTATTGTAACGTAATTTGAAATCAAATGATGAGATTGAACTCAATTTATTACGTAAATTGAACTCAAATTTGTTTATTTGTAACCAATAAGAGTATCACAGTGTAACTTTACAAAATCCTTTGTAGAGATAAGTTTTATTAATAACTTAAAGGAACAGTTCACCTAAAAGTGAAGAATCTCTCTTCATTTGCTGACCCTCAAGTTGTTCCAAATCTGTTTACATTTCTTTGTTCTGATGAACACAGAGAAAGATATTTGGAAGAATGCTTGTAACCAAACAGTTCTTGGCCACCATTGACTACTGTAGTAGGAAAAAATCTCCATAATTTCTTTGTTCTGTTGAACACAAAAGATATTTTGAAGAATGTAGGAAAGCAAACTGTTCTGGGGCACTTTTGACAACCATTGTCATTTTTCCTATGATATATCAATAGTGGCCAAGAAAAAGTATTCTAACAAGCGTTTTTATTTAATGGACAAGATTAACATTGATCAGTAGGGGCATTTTGAAAGATTTGCCCTCTCAGAATCCACTCCATCGACTCTTTTTCTCTGTAAAACCTCATAATAATCCACTTGCTATTGCAATTATTCTGCTGCCCATTTATTCTCCTTCCTCTTAAAGCGAGGAGCGTCAGCCCTGATGCGGTGATTAACTTCAAATTGCAACAGCTGTTGATGGCAACTCCAATTAAGACTCCAGGCATCAATTTACTAGCAATCTGTGGCATTAGTAAGGTTTCATCTTTACCAGCCCTTGCCCTTTTCACTCAGAGATCCTGGAAAATACACAGAAAATGTGTCCAGGAGTTTGTCCCAGGATCGTTAGATTTTGTTCATGATTTTTTGGAATCTCTGCGTGCGTTCACACACATCCCGTAAAGACACGTGACGTAATATACTGCTATGTAATGTTATGGGAGAGCAGACGGTCATTTGACACGGTGCTGGTTATGTTGCGTAGGAACATCCAAAAGTTAAAAATAAGTAAGATTAAGAAGTTGCACAGTTGCATTACACTGATCAAATAAATTGGGAATTGGAAGAACTGTAATAATTCAATTTATATTACATATTTTTATTTTATTATATCATTTTTAGTTCATTTTTATTACATTTGTATATTCTTAACAGGCTCCTATGTTTAGATTCAGTGATTTCACTTTAATGGCAATGAATACATCCTCTTTATCATTTAATTGAAATCATTTTTAAAATGAACATCGGAGCCTGATAAAAATAATTGTTTTAGAAGAAAAACGTTCTTTTTGCATCTTAAGTCTTCATATTTATTCCGTATTTTAATATATCTTTCTATAAATGTTATTCTATATATTTATGTTGTTATTCTTATTTATATTCTTATTTTATTTTTTTTATCATGATATTTTTCACGTGTTATACTGTAATATGATATGTTAACATTTTCACAATAAGAGAGAAAATCACACTGTAAATTTATCACCAGACTAGTTTAGTGCCGGAGCCCTCTGGTGAATCTTTATATGGTCTCGCAATGTTAATCAAAAGAGGATATCGATTATATCATTTGTCTTCAAACAACCATCATTTGAAGATCCTAATGGACCTTCCAGCCTTCTATTCTTTCCCAAACCCTCCTGTTGGCCTTCACTGGCACAGCTCCAACTAGAGCACACCGTCCCTCCGGGCTAATCAGCTGAGCACGGCTCCGCCGGCCGGCCTGTTACTTCTGGCTTAATGCAGGCGGTAGGAATGTGTGCGAGCTTACCCAACCCAGTTTAATCTCTGTCCTCTCTCTGGAATGCTGAACTATTGCTCCAGCATCACGGGCCGTTCCGAGCACAGCCCTGTAAGCAACACAAGGAGTGAACTGAAAGCTTCTGCAGAACATCTCATTGTATGTTGCGTTTGCACGCAAGGACTTCATCCTTGAATTTGCATCTCGTGTAGACGCGGTCTGTCCGTAACAAGACTCGTGGGCTTCAAGTGGTTAAGATGTTATTAATATTTACATTGTGTTCATAAGGTATTTCAAAATCTATTTAAAGAGCCGTCACAAGGCCTGTCTTTCGGGAGCTGCTAAAATGTCACGTCGTCTTTTTTGTTTGAGAGGATGAAACCGAGTTCCGACCATTCTGACGTCTCAAAGCGAGACGCAGAGGTGTAGGTATTGCTATGACATTCACAGATGCTTTGCTGAAATTCCCATCGCTCAATTCTGGGAAAGAAGTGCAGCAGTGAGAACAGGATGAACTCTGGCTGTTTGCTGCGCCGTGTAATACGGAAATCTGCTTTTCTTTAGTTCCTGTGGTGACTATAAACTTGTTTACTTTTTTCTGTCTCAGTTATGATGAGGATTGATATCTCTTTTGTATTTGTCCATAATGTACAGAAAAACACATTTGATAAACAAGTCAGTTTAGATCATTGGTCGTACTCTTATTAATTTGACATTTATATTACTACTAATCTTTGCGTGATCTTTATTTGATGTTTTATTTAATATAAGGGCACACTTAAAGGAACAATTCACCCAAAAGTGAAGAATCTCTCTTCATTTGCTGACCCTCAATTGTCCCAAATCTGTATACATTTCTTTGTTCTGATGAACACAGAGAAAGATATTTGGAAGAATGCGTATAACCAAACAGTTCTTGGCCACCATTGACTCCCATAGTAGGAAAAACTGCTTTATTAAAATCTTTGTTGTGTTGAACACAAAAGAAGATATTTTGAAGAATGTAGGAAAGCTAACAGTTCTGGGGCACTTTTGACAACCATTGTCATTTTTCCTACTATGGTAGACAGATTTGGAACAATTAATTATGACAGAATTCTTATTTTTGGGTGAACTGTCCCTTTAAGTATTTGATTTAATCCTGTCATTTTCTGTTTGAGCGATCTATTTTGTTCTCTTCAAGTTAACTTTATTTATTTGTTTGTATACCAAACAGTTGCTTCTGCATCTTAAAAGATGCCGTTCATATTATAAATATACAGTATAGTATATTGAGTTTTTGTATACTAAACATATATGAACAGAGATATGTTGTGTGTGTGTATGTGTGTTGATGGCGTATAGAAACAGTCAGTTCCTGACAAGCCGTTTGATGTGTTACCCCTAATTGTTCTTGCGTGAGCAGGCACACATTAGACTATCTCTCTCTCTTTCTCTCTCTGGATTTAATTAGTTTTTGCTCATCATGCGTAACCAGTAAAGGTTCCTATTTTGGACTTGAAAGGCAGAATCTGAGGAGATTAATTTGATCAGTTTGGAAGTATCTCTGTTCATCATCTCTGAGACCAAAGCCACTGCATGAACCATCAGCTACTATATACTGTATCCACAATTTAAACAAAAAAAATACTCTATACTAAAATACACCATTGACTAGGAAAAATTCCTTTGCAAATGTATTTTCACTGTTTAACAGAAAAGAAGATATTTTGAAGAATGTAGGAAAGGAACAGTGAATGTTGGCCAAGAACTGTTTGTTTGCAAACATTCTTCCAAATATCTTTCTCTTTTTTAAACGGGTTTGGAACAACCCGAGGGCAAGTCAAATTTTTGGGTGAACTGTCCCTTTAACTGTGTACAATTAGACAGTTCATTTAGCATTGTTTTTTCCCTTGCGTCTACTTCAGAACAGAAAGCGCTGGAGATGTTTGGTCCTCAGGTTATGATGAAAATCCACAGACATATGTTCATCTAAGGTTTCCAAACAGAACCTGAGGGACAAAAACATTGTTGTGTCCCTCATGCTAAAGCATTTTAGAAGCGCTTCTAGAAGGTTTATATCACACTCGGCTCTGTTTCAGTCTCGTTCGGAGGCCTGAAGGAAAGGCCGGTGTTTTCATTTCATATTCATAAATCATTCATACATCTCACAACGTCAGTCCTTTAGAAAATCAGCCCCTCGGTTTTATATTGAGATTCAAAATGTATTTTCTCATCCACATCACAGGAATAATGCCTCGGCCTGCCACTCTTTCCCAGCTCTCGCGTTTGACAAGAGTGACACATTTATGAAATATTTTCACTGAGCTCATATTCTTTTGTATTTCTGAGGCTTCGCCACAAATACGATTAAATAGATGTTTTACTGTTTGGGGGAACAGGCCGGGAAGGAGCTTGCGGTTCAGCTTGAAATTGTGTTGTGACCCCTATGTCACTGAGAGTCAGCGTCTTAAAGGCATAGTTCACCCGAAAATACAAAATTCTGTCAACATTTATTCAACCCTGTCATTCAAAACTTGTAAATGACAAGTTAAAAAAACCACGTAGTGAGATGTAAGAAGGAAAACAGCCAACGGTTTTACAATAAAAATGTTAAATACGGAGATGCAAACTACTTAACTTTTGTGAGGTTTGCTGTTGAAAACTTTGAAAAATTAAAAATGAATGGTCACATAATTTAAGACGTGTGTTCTAGTTAACATGTCTAAAAACACACTGAAACAGATAAGATTATAGCATATGAGGCATAAAATATGACTGTGTATATAGTCCATTTTATTTGCATGGAAGAATTCAATAGACTGCAGATGTGTCATCACAGGTAATGAAATGACTTTTAATTTTTCTGTCAAATTTGTATTCAATGTATAGGTTTAAAAAGCTTATTAAGCTCATGGTATTACGCTAAGTAAACTACTTACTTATTAAGCCCAAAGAGTGAATGTTTTCTCTCCTCTCCTCTCTTCTTGATTTATAAATCCTAAACACTAACTTTTTAAGACTAAATGTTGATTTTGGACTTTATGGCTGATGTAAAACAATATTTGTTAACTCAACTCAACTTTATTTATGTAGCGCTTTTTACAATTTTCATTGTTACAAACGCAATTTTACAGGTGTTGGCAACGTTGCTCTCAAATGACAGATTACTATCGAATAGAACGCCAAGATTCTTAGCTGACGACGAGGGTTTTATGGAACATCCGTCAATAGTTAAGCAGTATTCTTGGTTGTTACGTATGGCAGTTTTCGGTCCAATAAGTAACACTTCTGTTTTGTCCGAGTTCAGTAATAACAAGTTGTTACTCATCCAGTTGTTTATATCGCCTACGCATTCCATTATTCGATGGAACTGCTGTGTTTCGTGAGGCTTCGAGGAAATCTAAAGTTGAGTATCATCAGCGTAACCGTGAAAGATAACTCCGTGTCGCTTTATTATATCTCCTAGAGGTAGCATGTATAATGCGAAGAGTTAACAAAGTCTAGTCACACCATGTCATAGTCAGTTTAAATACATGACATTATATTACAATAAATACTTTATATTAAATGTACATGTTTAGGCAGGCTTTTATGTCGTTTTGATTTCTTAGACTGTACTGGCCTTTGCAAGGTGGCATGAAAGGTCTTAAAAAACATTGACATTTATGAATTATAGTGCTATAGAATGGTTTGTGCATCAGTGCGTTGTTGTGTTGTGTTGTGTAGCTGGGTTTTGTAGGCCGCTCCTGCTGAAGAAGTCCAGGGCCACATTTTACTCCCAGTCCGCCCCTGTGTGCAAGTCCCTTCCCTTTGTGACAGTCATTTTTGAAAAGGCCGTTTGCATTCAGACCCTTACACAGAGCTCACTGGCTGCGTGGGGGGTTCAATAACCCGTCTGGACCTCAGCCAGGCAACAAGAGCGGCTGGAACATCTGGTGTGTGAGAAGATGTCATAAAACTGCTACAGTTGCTCTTTTAATCACTTTCACTTAATGAAGGAGTGATGTTCTCCTGCAGGGCCGAAATTCGCACGTCACAGACACCGCATGTCAGATAACCTTAACTCGCCAGCAGGTAGCCGGCATTCTCTGCTAGTCCACCAAGGCTTTCTTTTTTGGATTCTTGTCTGTGAGAAGGTTTTCTATTTATTTCTAGTGATGCATTTGCAAAATGCATTTTAATGTTTTATCCGTATGTGCATTCCCAGAGAATCAAACCAATGGAACATATAGCAGAATTTTACCTTTGTTTAAATGTCACATAATATTGTATTTATTTTTAATAATTTTGTATGTATATTTTTTCTTTTGCATCAGCCCCCCCAGAATGTTGCAGACCCCCTGTTATAGATCTGTGGTCTGTCCGTTTGCTTTGCGATTGTACCACAGTTTGGTTTGGCCTCCTGCACCGCATTTCATCTTGAGTTTCAAAGCGATGTTCTCTGTGCAAGGGCTCTAATGCTGCTCATTTTGGACTTCGTGCACATACACAAACCTCTTCAACAGCCGCCATCCAGCGCGTCTGCGTTCCATCCCCTCAGACCCCCATTAGCCACCTCAGAGCTTCTCTAGAAGAGGCCATCAACCCAACAATGGATTCCACCGGTGCGTGAGCGAGAGAGAGAAAGAAAGGGATGTTTCCAGCTCGGGCCCTCCAGCGTCTCATGTTCTTCATTTACACAGCTTTCATTTCTAACGGCTCTCTCTCTCTTCTCTCCTCCCCGTGGGTCTCTAATCCCCCCCATCACGAAATCAGTATGGGAGATCTCAGTGAAAAATGAACACGATAAAGCAGGCTCGTAATCTCACAGATGTGTCCATGTAAATTTGAACAGGTGCATGTGCGGGGCTGAGGTGGAGAGAAAGGCATTACTGGGCGTTTTGTAATAAACTGCTTCTTCCATCATAAATGAAATTTGGATTCTTTTAGTGTCTGTGTTGTGTTTTACTAATCGACTAGTTGTCTTGTTCTTGGTCTAAGGAAACTTGAAAGCGAGCCAGACTTAGCCGAAGACTTTTCTAACGTCCGACTCTGTGTGTTCTGTCCACAGCAACAGGAGCAGGACCCCACTAACTTGTACATCTCTAACCTCCCGGTTTCGATGGATGAACAAGAGCTGGAGAACATGCTGAAGCCCTTCGGACATGTCATCTCCACACGGATACTCCGAGACGCCAACGGGGTCAGCCGAGGGGTCGGCTTCGCCAGGTAACCTTGACAACCAATACTGTCCTTGTCTAGAGGATACATAAAAACATCTTTTTTCTTTTTTTGTTTCTTTGTGTGTGTTTTTTCCTGCCTTTCTGTTTTCGGACCCCCACCCCTTGTGTGGCGCGTGTGGGGTGGATTGGCTGGTTTTCAGGGTCACTGGCTGTGTAAGAGATCCCAGCAGAGGCTGTGCGTGTGTGTGTGTGTGTGTGTGTGCGTGCGTGCGTGCGTGCGTGCGCGCGTGCGTGCGTGCGTGCGTGCGTGTGTGTGTGTGTGTATGAATGTGCCAGCCAGGCAATTAGCCGTTCAGCCATGATTGGGTGAGCAGAGCTGAATGGGGCCGCACAGAGGAGAGAAGCCACTCCAGAGAGCGCCGACTAAATCAAGACTCCCAGCAGCCCCAGACACTACATAACACCCTCGCCACTCTTTATTTTTCTCTCTCTCACTTTCTCTATCCCTCTATTCCTCATCCTCTAAATTAACACGTACAGCGTTGGCTTGAAGTACAAAGTGTACACTTGTTTGCATTGGCTTTATACACACTGCAAAGTTTGGATCTCAGCGGATCTTAACTTTTTGACTTCAGGGCCACCATGTTGGATTATTTTCAGAAGTGAATTTAGTCACTCCCTTTTAAATGTGTTTACAGAAAAGGATTAAGGGGATAGTCCACCCAAAGGTGAAAATTCTTTCATCGTTTACTCACCCTGATGTCATTCCAGAAGATATTTTGAAGAATGATAGTAATCAAACAACCTTGGCCCCCATTGACTTCCATTGTATGGACACAAAACATTTCTCAAAATATCTTCTTTGTGTTCCACAGTAGAAAGAGTCGAGTCGTAAATCATTATTATTAGTCACCCTACATTTTTGCAAAAATATAGCCATTAAAAAGTGCTTGTCAACTTTGACAACACAGTATTTCATCATTTAAAAGTTTTTTCATTTCCTGAAAAACTGCACATTTGGACATACATGGTGTCAGAAGGACAGTGACCATATACAGGTTGAACATTAAGAGCAAATAAGTGACGACAGAATTCAAATTTTTGGTGGACTTTCCCTTTAAGAGGAGTGAGAACCGTATATAGCTCCAGGTTGTATGTGCGTTTTCAATTAAGTCCTGACTGAAAACATGAATTCAGATTACCTCACATACTCTTTTCCCTTCTCATTCTGTCACAGGATGGAGTCCACTGAGAAATGTGATGTGGTGATTCAGCATTTTAATGGGAAATTCCTCAAAACTCCACCAGGAGTACCAGGTAAGAATCAACAGCGCTGACATCGTGTCCTAACCAGGCACTTCACATTTCACTTTCTGTTCCGACAGAAAAATCACTTGTCGCTGGAAACCTGTCGCATTGCGCCTAAACAGGACACGGTGTCAACCTCTATACACTAAACCGCTGTGTTTCAATGTGCTTTTAGTGCGAGCCAGTAGAGACATGCCTCTACTTTCTGACTTTATGATCCGATCAGAATTGTTTGACACGAACAGATTTAAAGTTATATTAAGCTTTAATTTAAGTTCAAATATATCGGAAACTGCAAATAATACTGACAAACATTTATAGGCCAAGACAGAAATACAAAGTGTGACACATTTCTGAGTAAAACACAAGACAGCGTGGGACTATAATGTACTGTAGGTGAGGCTTTTATCTAGTAACTTTTGATTGGATTGTGAAACGTTATTTTCCCCGCCCACATGTCCTTGGTTGTGTCAGCGGAAAAGTTGCTTTCAAAGGTGGAGAAAGTTATTAGGTTCTGATGAAAGACTATTAAAACGACGCAGTGTAGAATAAGTGCTGTGATGAATTGTGCGCACTGATACCAGCGACGTTTATCGCAAAAGTAAACAGGGTCCATTTTGATTCATGTTGCCTTTAACAGTTGCAAACACTTAATATCACAGATGCGCGAAAACCGCGTAAACAGCCTTGTTTAATGGCGTGCTTCTGCAAAGCGTGGGATCTTTTATTCAGTAATACGTTTGTTATTTATTCCCCTGCTGTTGTAGAGCTTGTTCGCCTCAGAGACAGAGAAGGAAAGAGAAACGTAGCTGGAGAGGTTTGGGTGTATGCTAGAAAGAAACGCAGTACGTGTTTGTGTGTGTATCTGTCTGTTTTGTGTTTGAAAGAGGCAGGCGGGGGGCTTGGGGGGCGTTAAAGCGAGTGACAGAAGAGAGAGAGAGGAAGAAGGGAAGAGAGAGATTGGAGACTCTGGCAGTTGCTGTGTGATTTGTGGGGTGTAGCGTGCGGCTCCGTGTCAGACCTCAAGACAGAGCGATGATGGATGACTTCATCTCCACCTCTCTCTCTCTCTCTCTCTCTCTCTCTCTTTCCTTCAGTGCTAACAAACTATGGGCCAACTTCTTCACCCTCAACTTCCTCTATTCATAACCTGTGTGTGTGTGTACCACGTCTGGTCAAGTGTATATAAGGTCATCATAAAGGGAGAGCAGATCTTGTGTGAAAGAGACCTGCATCGATGCTTAAAATGATGTTTTGAGAGAGAGAGGTGATTTTGTGCACACTGAAGGCTCTGCATGCCAGCTTTCCCATAATGCATTCAGCCTTGAAAAGGAGCCATGCGTGTATTGATATCCAGGTTTAAAGCTCAGAATAGCAGCTCATTGATTCTCTCTCTCTCTCTCTCTCTTACTATCTAGCACGTGGATCATGTGATCCTCTCCTTCATGCAGTGGCTGTGGAATAGCCGTTTTGTTCAATGAGCATCTCTGTTGAATCTCGTTGTAGTTCATATCACCAGATACTCTCAAACAGGCGTTTCATTATTAAAACATCAAGCCTGAAAGAGATCAGCTGTATCCTTTTACCACAGAGATCTCGCATACTCACTCACGTCACTTTAACACTTCAGTTCTTGGATTGGGAAGACATACTGTCTTGTAAACGTACATGTTCAAGTTTCCTTAGTAACAATATCATGGAAATATAAATAAACTATACGTATGATGTTGGGTTCACTAAAAGAAAACTCACTTGCTGTATAAAAGCTACACTGCTGAGAGTACACTTCAAAGTGTGCTTTTCTAAACTTAAGTAGTAGTGTACGCTAACGTTACACTTAAAGCATACTTAAAAGTTGTTTGAAAATATACTTGAGCTTTACTTTAATATACTTCATGTAATGATCTTGAATGACTTGTTTTTTGTAAGGGTGGTGACATGTGACTGAACACGTGATGAAAGAAGTGAACTGTCCCTTTAAGAGCATAAATCACTTGCTAACACATACAGTAAACACATGCTACTCTGTCTCTCTCCTCACTTTTCCTCTGTGTTTTGTCAGTTCCGGTCTCTCTCTCTTCCGTCAGCTGTAGGTGTGCTTTCGCACGCGTGTTGTCCTGATCCAGCTTACTCAGGCTTTTCTAACAGGCCACGGTGGGCCCATCAGACCTGCCCGTCCGGCTCTCGTAATTACACCGGCTCTTAGGCAACATGCTGATGCTGGACTGGATAATGATGAGGACCGTGTAGTGCCGTGACCTCTCTATCACGCATACGCTCACTGTCACGGGACGTCCGGTTCTCTTTATGTTCTGCTGATCTTCATCTGAAGCTTGTGGGCTCCGTCTGATCTTCGTGGATGTGTTTCGGGCAAAATCGATTGTCACCTTGATTCTGTTGATTTTTTTTCTTCATCTTTCCATTTTAATGACAGTCGCTTGGCTAGCGAACGGAAGTCTGCAAAATGGTGGCTGTTAAATGGTTTACAGAGCTCTCCAATAAAAATTGGGCGCTGGTCAAAAGCTTGCGAGCTATATTGCAGTATTGCTACTTTTGAATGGATAATCATGCATTTCACCATCATAAGGGCTTCATTTCATCATGTACTAATAAGGGCTGAAGGGGTTATGCTAAACAACCAATTCCTGACCCCCAATGTCACCCTGTTTATAATCAAAGGGCTCTCAGAAATATATTTGTGGCGCTGGCACAGGAATCACGCCGTTGATATGATGTCTTAACGGCACATACACGCACACATGGAGTCCATTTGGGGTAATTTTGGATGATTGAAGGTGAAACCGAGAGAGAAAATTGTTGAAATAAAGCCACACTTTCTCTTTTACTTGAATTTTAAGACATGAGAGAGAAAAGCTTTCAACCCGTCTCCCGTACTTACATACTCTATCCAAAACGGACAAATTACAAATACCTTGAGCTGGGTATACTGCATGTAGTCATGCTTGTGTTTCTTTCTCCTTTTCTTGACAAAATTGTTATGATGTGATGGTAAACGATTTAACTACACCTAGTTCTAAAAAGCATGTTTTTGTATCGACCGGCATGGCTTTCTGGCAACATATATTATTTTACAAGTAACAAATATTTCATTATTGTAGATGTTTACCAGTGCACAATTCTTGGAGGATTTTTCTGTGTCTGCTGTCTTAGATTTCACAGCTCAGGGTAGTTGCCTGCATTATTATTCTGCCGTTGGAGATATTAGTCACATGGTATTTATGGCTAAAGTGATTGGATTAAAAACATAGATGTATAACTTTATTTTGGGGGGATTTTAAACTCTTCTGTGGCTTGAATTAAAGGGATAATCCACCCCCCAAAAAAATTTCTGTCTTCATTTACTCACCCTCCAGTTGTTCCAAACATGTACTGTATAAAGTTCTTTGTTCTGTTGAACACAAAGAAAGATATTTGGGAGAATGTTGGCAAAGGACATTTCTGAGACATCATTGACTACCATAGTAAGAAAATGATCGAATCTTTCTTTTGTTCAAAATGAGATATTCTGATGTATTTAGGAAAGCAAACAGTTCCAGAAGACCTTTGACTACCATTGAAAATGTTCTTACTATGGTAGTCAATGATGTCCCAGAAATGTTCGTTGCCAACATTCTTTCAAATGTAATTCTAATACGCCAATTTTAGCGTGCGTGCATATTAAACAACAATTTGTCTTTTTAACCTGTCCCCTAACCCAAACCCTAAACCTAACAGTATTATTTTAATTATTTCAGTGTTTCCTCTTCATGTACGTTTCAAAATGGCTGCTCTCCGCCGAGGTGCACGCAAACATTGGCGTATCATTTGCACGCGGAATTGAACTTTGGCGTACCCATTACAGTACTTCATGACAGAATGGAGTTTTCCTTTAACACTTGTCAAACAGCCATTGCCAAAATGTAGTTTGAAATTGAAACGTTACGAGAGAAAGAGGCGATACAGTATTACATTCTGTTCTGTATGTTTCCCTACAGGCTGATTAGTAAAGTGACTTGTTAAATTGCAGTTTGGGCGTGTTAACGGCGAGTGAAGAAAGATGTAAGCCTGTACCGAACGGCTTACGAGCCTTCTGACAGTGTGTGTGAGAACGAGTGCTTCCACCCCACTGTCTGTTCTGATGGAGGGGAGACTAAATTACAGGCCTGTCGCTGTGTGAAGGGCCACGCTGATGTGTGTATTCGTGCATGCGTGTGTATATTGGGGTGACCCATCAAATTTGGTTCCACCCGGCTCTCTAATGCCTGTGAGACTGAAAATCAAGCTGCCACCGAGCGATACACTTTGAGGATTTGTTTGCTTGCACACTCGAATAGGATGTGTGTGCGTGCATCTGTGTCCTTTGAGGGAAGCACTTGGTTTCATTTAATGGCTTTCTTAACCCTTGACCTACAGTTACAGTGGTAAAGGGAAGAAAAGTAAGTAATATGGTGTTTAAATGATATCTTTGTCATTGCATTGTATTAAAAATACAAGTATTTCATTCCAGTACTCTAATGAATTACAACTTCCCAAAACTGTAACTTAAGTGTAGAGCTGAAGTGCAGTTATTGAAGTAATGTAAGGACGATACAAAGGCCTTTTTACCATTTTTTTCTCTTTAAGCCATTAAATGGTTAAACCATCACCGAGACTTTCGTTTCTGTAAACGCCCTGCTTTAATACCACAGTGTGCCATTGAAATGAAATGTAGAATATCATGCCCACTCCAAGATAAATCCGAGAGTAATCTGATGATCTGGTGTGACTGTTTTTATTGGACTGATCTGGGTTCAGTGTAAGCAGAGGTTTTGTTCCAGCGGTGAGGTCATGCCGGGGATCTCAGGTACAGGTTTGGTGAGGCATGGAAGGTTTTGGAGCTGTTGTGATGTATTAATGAGCGCTGAGCTGGCTTCTGTCTGACGTCTTCTGTTTGGATAGTCTGTGCTTCAGACGAGGCGCTCACACGCTATGTGTGGAAAAGAGTGAGAGAGAGGTATTCTATAAAGGAGGTGCTAATGAAGCTGTTTGTTTTCTGGTGAACACAATGGGCGCTGGGGCATATCTTCCTCTCACATTCTCTGTGCACATTTCCTCCCTGTTATCTGTGCGTTCGCTCTCTATATTTATTTAGTAGATTTGAATAAACCCCTAACCCTATATTAAACCTTAGTGCATAACTCATCCTGCGCTGTTTGTGCAGCGGACATGACTGATGCCTCCAGTTGTGCGCTTTGTTGTTGACGGGATGCTGCTTCTTCGCCAAGCAATCTGACTTATGATTTTTGCGTGGCAGATGATAAAACCGGCAGGAAAAACACCGTAGATTTACATCGAAGGAAGGGCCTGAGTCATATCCAGTGACCAGAATATTATAGACAACATTATAGAATATTTTGACAAGCAAACACCCACTATAGCGCCAAGAGAAAGGTAGACAAAACAACATCAAGGTTTTAGCAATGCAACCCCCACATCACCCTAGCAACCACGCTTAGCAACACCCTGGCAACACAGCATCCTAGCATTGCAGTAGTTCCACTCACATCTTTTCCATCTCATCTTCCAAAAATTGGCAAAGAGCTTGTTCTTAGCTAAGCTTTTTCAGTCTTTGCTTTGTTTTCCCAAAATCTTTGAATAAGCATGAAGCCGTTTTTTCAGCAGGGACCCGACCAGCGGCCTCAGCACACAGGAATGAAAGGTGTTTCCACTCAGCTGTAGTTTTGAGAAGGAGTGACAGTGGTTCATGTGGTTTATAAAACGGTCAGTTCTGGTCCTTGATTCTGATTGGCTGAGCGGAGTTCTAAGCCGTTATAAAATACCTCAATATATAACGGCTGACCGCACCACATAGCCTAAATATCATTTTATTGACTTTATTTTATGAAACCTTGCTAAGCATATGGAATAACCGTTTTATAAAAGCAATAAGCCCCGCGAAGCAGTGGGTTACAGTGCATTTTATAACAGCTACGGGGTTTTAGCTGGTCACAACGCCCTTAGCTGTTATAAAATGCACTGTAACCCACTGCTTCTTGGGGCTTATTGCTTTAGTAAAACTCCAGTGCTCTCTTGTAAGGAGTCAGACGGATGGTTTTTACAACAATTGTAAAGATGCAAACACTGTGCATGTAACCCCAAACGCAGAAATTGCAACCGGCCCATGCATTTAAATCTTCAAATCATTTTTTTAGTGGACTGGACTGGACGGTTGAGTAGTAAATTAGATATATTTACGTTTATACATCAAATGACTGGATTTTAACCTTTAAACCCACCACTCACACAAAGAATCATATTTATTGGCATAAGATACATGTGCAAAATTACTCTCTCTCTCTCTCCTTACATGTGTGCAGCTGGTAACCAGATCTTAAAAGTGCAGGTGTTGGGAAAGGATCAGGTGTTTTGGAAAACTGCTTGAATATGTGTTAGTGGTTGAGGTGTGAAAATTGTACCTGAGGTGTTAAAAAGACATATGAAACATCATGTCCCACTCATTGGATTTTTTTTACAGATTTTTGCACTTGATTCTTATCAAGTGTCACCATCGAGGGTGTTTGTCGTAAACATGGAAATGAAGAGATTAACATGTTTAAATTGTATGCTTTGCTGTTCGACTGTGGGACTGTAAAGTACTGTATGTTAGATATTACATTATATTACCTACAAAATATATTTTTGGACAACATAACATAAATGATTAAAAACAAAAATAAAAATGCAAGTAAAATATTTAATTATTTTCTGTGTTAACCACCAGCATGCCATGATGTTAAGATCAACATGTATTTAGTCCAGAACATTTCTTTAAAACAAAATTAGGTAACACTTAAGGCCATTGCACATTGAGTCTGAAATTTGTGTCTGAAATTTCCGCATGTTAAAAAATAAATACGACCTTCAATCACATTTACACAATGCCTCCGATATTTTCGTCTGTCATAAAACAATTCGGACTGGGTTCGGTTTTCTGCATTTTTCGCATCCATAGCAAGCGTTTTGAGAGGCGTTTTGACAATTCAGAGACACCGTACAAACGAGCTCCAAATACGAAAAAACGCATTCGAAAATTTCTGACTGTATGTGCAAAGACCTTTAAGGTTGTATTTGTTAATGCATTCGCTATGAACTAACAATGAACAATACTTTTACATTATAAATCCACATTAGTTAATGCACACTGAACTAACAAACTGTTGTACTGGTGTTAACTAACATTAGCAAAGATTAGTAAATGCCAAAAATGAAATTGCTCATTGGTCATGTTACTGTAGCTACATAATGCATCAACTAATGTTAAGAAATACAGCCTTATTGTAAAGTGTTGCTTTCCTGATTAAATGATGTGTGCAACATTAATAAAACATTTTGATCAGTTGATCAATAGAAGCCAGTGTGAGCATCAAATAGGACGACTAGTTGTTAACAAATCATAAATCTAAAGTTCATGTCAGCAGGGAAATAAAGTGAGGAGCCCGTTGGGTTTTCAGAGTGCAGCAACTGGGTAAAACAGGACACCACGCTTTGTCATTTTCACACCAGCGCTATCTTGAGAATTCACCAAACCAAATTTTCTAAACCGTATTATATTTTGATTTATTCACTCTTTGTTCGTCCTCGACGGCGCCTTGATTGATTTAGCGCCGTTCTGACACAAACAAAGCCGGGCACAGATAATCACATTTCTACAAGATATAATTCTAATGAGGGAGAGAAATGATGTTTCAGTGAAAAGTATCTGATCTGGAGCATCCTCTAATAGCCCTGTCTGTATCTGACCCAAGAGAGGACGGCAGTCAGCCCCACGCTGGGCGACTGATTTCAGTGGAGAGCCTATTAAGAAGGAATATTGCACGTATCCTATCTTTTGTCTTTTTTATCAAGCGTTCATTAGGGCCGCCGCATGAGTCATGCATATCCAAATTAGACAGATTTGATTTCGTGCACACACGCAGGAACGCAAGCAAATGCTGCTCAATTACTTCCAGGCGCGGGAAACATTTTCCGGCGTTTTTAACCAACAGTCTGAAAACGCAGCTGGGAATTCAGTAAGAATGAATTGCGCCCACCGATGGCATTGATTTAGTGTTACTTAAGGAATCATGCAAATCAGGTAACTTTAAAATTGCGCCAATTGCAATTTGCACCCCACAAATCCCCAACCCAGGTTAATAGACACACAAAAGACACACTTTGAGATTGTTTACTAGATCTGTACAGCATGGCTCCATCATTGCGATTCGAGCATCTGATTTGATTTTTTTAAACAGTGGATCGTATGCTGTGGACTGGTTGGGCTATAACCAAAGTGTATTCTGGATTTATGCCCAGTTATAATGCTCATCTCATCATTTGATTATCATTTCATGAATTTCTGCTTCCATGATTGAAAGTCTACACAAATGTCTCCAAAAATAACTCTTGTTTACAACTTTCAAGAAACAAACGAATATAAACCGTGAAGAAAGAAAAACTTAACAAAGTGTAACATGGTTTTTGAATAAAAGCTACTATGAATCCTTTTTGTGTTTGTGTTCACCTTTCTGGGGTCACTTTGCAATCGTATCTTACAATTGCTTGTGCCAGAAAGGCAAACGCAAAGTTTTGGAGAGTAAACAAAAACTTGATTTCATAAATCATGATGTGCAAAAACCGTTAAGAAAGCATGTAGTTCATTTGAAACCAAGTTGAAATCTTGCCATGCATTGTTTTCATTTTTCCTTTTTTTGTCATTGTATAAATGTATTGTATCACAGCTCAGCCTTTATAGTATCAGCCGAAAAACATCAGCGTTCATAAGTGGCCTACAACAAGCCAGGAGAGTTTTTGCAGACTTTCTGCAGCACTGTCATCGCAGATAACATCTGCATAAACTGCATGGCTTACGATACGTTAACAAGATGCAGGTTTTTGTGCCACTGCTTGTGATTTAACTTCTCAATCCGACAGCTTATCTTTATCTTTTTTTTTTAGCAGCGAGTACGCTTTCTCTAAATGAAACATGAACTTCAACCTTTAAACGAGTACGCAGAAAACTGTCTCCTGACCTTGCATTCGCCAATGTTTTATTAGAGGATTGAGACAATTCTCTCTCTCTCCGCTGACCTGCTCTCAGGACGTGCTGTGCAAAGCAGCGTTCACCAAACCAAAGTCAGACAGACCCATTAAAAAGCAGGAAGTGGGGAGGCTAAGCTGATTATGCAACGTTTGTATTCTTTGTATACTCTCTCTCTCTCTCTCTCTCTCTCTCTCTCTCTCTCTCTCTCTCTCTCTCTCTCTCTCTCTCTCTCTCTCTCTCTCTCTCTCTGTCTCTCTCTCTCTCT